>NC_036870.1:10098293-10109693 GCF_002910315.2 Salvelinus sp. IW2-2015
TTTGAGAGTGGTTCCATCTCTCCAGACCGACTGCTCAGCTGTTTACCAAAGCAGTGGTGGGCGAAGCTTTTTGTAATTGTTTGAACTGCAGATTGCCCTTTAAAACTAAATTGTTCCCTCTTTCAGGTAAATCAAAATGTTTGTGCAACACCTGTGTGAACAGGAAATCAAGTCTCAAGGTAAAAGTATTTCTGTAAATGATTGAAGTCATAATAGTTAGGCCTAAACCTTATCTAACTGTAAATGTACACCTGACAGGTTTGGATGGCATGATGTTAATATTTAATTCTAATCTGATAAATATGTTTTTCATAGGAAGTGGATCTGCACTATGCCAGTCTGAAGCACATTGGTAATGCCCGCCCACTGCTCAGGGAGTGCCAGGATTGGCCGAGGGGGATGTCACCTATGCAACAGTGGCCCAATGTGTTCATACAGGCACATGATCATCACATGTACTTCTGACATGGTTCTTTGAATATCCATTCTTGATGGAAATAAGATTGTATTTTGATTCGTGCATGTATGTGTGTTTCTGTAAATATGAAAAGGCTAATGTAATAATTATTGTTAATGTTCTCCAAAGAATCTCAATAAAAAACATTTAAGGCAACAGGATATAGAATTAGTTGGATAAAATAATAATATCTTGAAAGACACAAATAAATGTACTATATTATTAGATCAACCTTTGTAAAATGTAGTCGTATTGTAATACAAAAAAAAAAAGACTACGGTCTGTTAAGGAGTCAATCCGTCAAATCAATGTTTATTCTCTTCAAACCCTGGAATGCTGGTCTAGCAGTGACCACAGCGGAGTAGATGACGTGATGCTGGTCTCCCTGTACCCTCGATCTTTCCCTCCAGTTCTGCCGACCCAGAGATGCAAACTGAACCTCACTGTCTTCCACATGAGAAGGGCCCTGAGACACAAACATTCATTTCAGCAATGCTTTCAGTTAGCAGTGAGATGTATTCATTTGTACTCACTTCTTCCCCATCACCCTGTGTGATCTCAGACCCTATAAGACCAAATATGAAACAATCACTTGTTTARAATGAGAGCAATACTTGTTGGGAGAACGCACACGTTTCACACAAACACTACTATTGGGACTTTTCTGGGAGCAAACGATTAGACAGTGTTCTTTACCTAGATTTGACAAGCACCTCGTCTGGAGCTCCTTCCTGCTTGTGTCCTGTCACTATAGGAAATAAGGTGATCATATCACATGTTTGTAAAAAGGTTGTTGCATGACCACATAGGCCAATGTAATAGCTTAATATGGACCTAAAGGCTTGTACAAACYAGATCAGAMGCATATAATGTAACAATATAGTTTTTAGACATTTTTACCTGTACTGCAATTCTTTCTTCCTGTTCAGTCTGTCTATCAGCAAAAAGGCCCATCATTCCAGCCAAAAGCACCATGAAGCATAGTCCAACGACAGCTATCATCACCACAARTGAAAGACAAAAGCACAGTTCAACATGTGAAAATGTCACCTGTATTAAAGATAGCAGGACGAAAGTTGATGCTCTCTGTAGTGAGCACAGCATGGAGGGTTGCTAATGGCAACCATAAAGCTGGGTGGCACTCATGTTCTTGTTTTTCAAGATCCTCAATTTTGACCAACACACACTGCCATTTTAGTTTCACCACAGAYAGCAACAACAAAGATTTGAAATCATTTTCATTCAGTCTAATTTGTGTCTGAATGTCCGTGGACAACCTACCATTTGTAGGTCCTTATCTCTCCCAACAACATCTGAAAATATATGGTGAAGAATATAGGTCATGGAATTTACAATCACAGTGTTACTTTCATACTTGTAATAAGAATTGCATAGTGTTGCTGTGTGTTACCTGTTTTCATAACAGCAGTGAAACTCTGCATTTTGAGGTGATCTGGGATTGCAAAAATAAATAAATAATCAAGTCAAGCATAAGCATGGCATTTTAAATGACAGGGGAATGGGATTAGAGGGGTCTCTAAAGTGTGGTTCCCCCAACGCGTTCTCTCACTGATTTTCCTAGGAAGTGATGAAGTTGATTGTTGAGCCTYATCTTTTAATTAAATGAAAATGTCACTGTTAAAATAAAACACGGACAATTAAATAGATAAAATGCTATTTGGAAAGCTCTACKTGTCAACACTGTTACTTTAGCTGCCGTTTCCCCATTACACAGGTACACTCCAGAGTCCCCTGGCTGCAGATTGAGGTTCTGCATGGCTCCATCTTCATCAAAMGAAAYCCTGTTCWGTGGGTCCTCCCTCTCCCCTTTCCTGTTTCGCATGATTATCTTTCTTGAAGAACCACCTCTTCTTGGCTTTTCTAGATACAGTACAGGGCAGCAATAGGGTTCTGCCAGCAGAAACAGCACATTTTTGGCCTGTGGGAAGACATTTATGAAATGATTGTAACAAGATGCAGAAATGTTACAGACAATGACAGGAATATGCTCATTAGACCAAAAAAATATGTTTCAGCTAATTTCCTTAAAAATGTTTACTTATATTCTTCCATCACTCCAATGGCAGAGCAATTTCATTGGTGGTTGTCCACTTGTTCTGCTTGAAATTGATAATTGGTTCAACCATTATTGATCGTCCAGTCAGTGGTCCATTTTCAGCTCTCATCATCAAGGACGGCAACCAATATATTTATAAAAAACATATTCATTATTCTAGAGGGGTGGTCAGATAAGCGTTTAATTTCACACACTGTAGCCTCCTGTCCTCATACCTCTCAGTACCTCCACGTCTGCCACTAGCTGGTCGTTGCAGTGGTAGGCCCCAGAGTCGGAGGGCTCCAGCTCTTCTATAACCAGAGAGTCATCAGGCTGGGGGTCATATTTCTGGTGGTTCCGGTAAGCAACCGACTGGCTTCGTTTGATGACTATGATCCCGTTGACTTCGTGTCTCCACTGTAAGTCAACGGCGCCACTGCAGGCCAGGTACAGACGATGATCCTCAGTTACCGAAGACTCTTCTCTCTGACGGCAGACATAGCAGGCGTGAATTGAGTTTAGTCTAACTAGAATAAACTGGACTAACTGATAGTGGGACATATAGAAATCGTRTTGGCAAGTTTGTCAACCCTTCTGAGCATGTCTGATTTGTGTCAGAGCTAATTTATTCAGAKTCAAAATGTGGGGTAATGTGTTGGATCAGGGTTTTTTTCTGAGAGCCTGACTTGTCATAAGCCTGTGCCATCACCTGAGAGTGCAGTCTGCTTCCACAGTGGCTGTATGTATGAGAATATCAATTTTTGTCTACAACTGCATGCAAGGCTGTGTGTCCCTCATATCTTCCTGAGTCAATTTAGGTCCTGCTTCCTGTGTGATCCACTATTCCTCTTTATCTAAAGCGAACATGGTATATCCTTAGAGTGGGAATACAATTCGCCTGCTTCAAGGAAGCTGATGTGTCTGTTTTTCCCAAGACACAAAACCATTCAAACAAACAGGTAATAGGGTGATAATATGTTGGGGAAATGTTACTGTCAAGGTGTTGACAAAATGTATTGAATCTCCCCCAAACAATGAAGAAATAGTTATTTTGGTCACTGATTATAGGCAACTATGATTGTTCACATATATGTCTTCATGAAGTAGCATCTTAAATCAAGTTAAATAGAAATTGCTCATAATTATTCTGATACACTATGGTTTTCCCAGTAGCTAGTATTACTACTTCCTGTTCTTACGTTTTGTTAATTTTGTCTTGGATAGGAACAAAGTTTGAGTGCTGCYCGTGTAGTACTCAATGCACTTAACAAATTGTTCACTGTACCTGTAGCTTTTACACTGGAGGTGAGGAGAATCATTAGGAAACACAAAAGACTAACATTTTCACCAGAACTCTTATTGTTACGTGTTATTACTTTTCTATTATTTCTCTATTTTCTCTCTACATTGCTGGGAAGGGCCCGTAAGAAAGCATTTCACTGTTCGTCTACACCTGTTGCTAACAAAGCATGTGACAAATAAAATTTGATTTGGATTTGATACTTGTTAAAAGTCATTCATCAATTTCATTTAATTTCTTTCAAGGACAGTTGCAGTGCGTGGGTAAAATCACTTGGGAAGCCAAACCAGAAAAAAAGGCATATTACAACATTACATGTTGTGATGACTGCGTTGTTTGCTCTATAACCTGTTAGTTCATATGCCTTACGACCGTTCATTTTTAGGCCAAAGCAGTGGCGACTTRAGCATGTCAATCTTGGTGGGGCAAAACAAAAAAAATAAAAATGATGCATGCCGTCAAAGCCACTACACAACATAACACTAAACAATACATGAATTGCACTATAACGGTGACAAACGGTGCCCACAATGTAGGGCCTACATTAAGCTGTCCCAAAAGTCCAAACACCTTACCACTTCTAAACCTGGCTATCAGCGGAGCCTTGTCTGGCAGCGAAACAGTTATTCAGCCTCATTTACCAATTTGTAAGTCGCTCTGGATAAGAGCGTCTGCTAAATGACTTAAATGTAAATGTAAAATTTACTGCATTTAAAAAAAACATAACTGATATGGCTGACTTGCTTAAACAGACGTGGTTTCTACTGACAATTGAGATGTACAAACTACGGCATTAGGGGACGACGAGCAGATAACAGGAAATCCATAATTTCGATGAAGACATTAATGAGCGTGATAGTTTAATTGACTACGTCCGTCCTATCAGACCTCAGGATAAGACCCAGATGCAGACAGTTTGAAGTAACAAACGTTAATTACAAAAACAGGGGGCAGGCAAAACGACAGGTCAAGMGCAGGCAGAGGTCAGTAATCCAGAGCAGAGTCTGAAAGGTAAAGAACGCCAGGCAGGCTCAGGGTCAGGGAAGGCAGAGATCAGTAATCCAGGGCAGTATCACAAGGTACAGAACGACATCCAGGCTTAGGGTCACGGTAGGAAGAATGGTAAAAACAGGGAAAACAGGGACTAGAGAGAAAACAGGAGTACGGGAAAAGCGCTGGTAGGCTTGACGAAACAAGAAGAACTGGCAACAGACAAACAGAGAACACAGGTATAATGGGATAATGGGCAGATGGGCGACACCTGGAGGGGGGTGGAGACAAGCACAAAGACAGGTGGAACAGATCAGGGTGTGACAATAACTAGTTGTTCAGCACTTTTGAAATGTACAGCGGCAGAATTCAGAACATGGGCCGTTCTTACAGTATTCTCCCTGTACACCAAATCATAACAGTAGGATAAATAAAGGGGGCATATAAGCAGACAATGAAAGCTCTTACAATATTTGATGATTACATTTCTCTAAAACAGGCTATAGGCTACATTTGCACCACCAAGTCAGAACAGTAGGCTGAATTATGAGGGGGAAATGGACCAAATTATTTGGGTGAGGCACATGGGCTACTAACAGTTTACTACACAACATACACTTAGTATTACTTTCTTGGCTACAGTATACATGTCTCCCTGGCACATTACATAATTTATGCAGCAGCATACAATACATTTTTGGACTCACCTTGTGCTGTGCTCACTTGTCGTGACGGTCTTTCGTGGGCAAATTTTGTCATCAAACTTCAAGTCTGGCATTCTCTGGATTTATGGTGCCTTCAAGACAACTGGGAACTCAGAAAAAACAAGGTTGAGTCATGATGACATCAGTGATCTTCAGGTCGGAGCTCTAGAACGAGGCCAGAGTTCACGACTTGAAATTCAGAGTTGGATGACCGTTCCAACTCAGACTGCTTTTTTTCAGAGTTCCCAGTTGTCTTGAACTCACTGAAGTCTGAGATTTCCAGTTGTTTTGAGTGCCTCAGAAGTCATGCTGGATTGACAGCATGGCCAATGTTGGATGTTTATCCTTTTAAGCGTGGAAAAGAGACCCTTACACCCAGACTTGGACCACACACCCAGTCCACCAAACAGCAGGCTAGTGATTGCTTTGCAATGCTTGCAGTTAGCCACTGATTCCTTCTAAACCAATCATTGTTGAATTTGCGATTTCCAACTTGTTGTATAAGGTTTGTCCAATTAGCACCTATACATTTTATCTATAATTTCTCTTCATATGACAAGAATTGAAAAGGATTTGCCAGTAGATTGTCGACTTGATTCATGATGATGACTGCTAGCTAAGATTTTTAAAGTATGATGTTGACGTGATCAGTCCAATTAAAGCTACTGTAGATTTAACTTGGATGGTGATACTGACGGCGTGACTGATTGATAGAAAGACAGACAGACAGGTACTGATACTAGATAGATAGCAGTTTAATCAACGGGTTTAATCAATCAATGGGTTTAATCAACTATTTCACTTTCCAGTAGACTGTACTACTGTATTGGCCGCTATGATGGACAATGGACTTTGATAAAGGCATCCGTCTGACTTTAGCAGGTATGTGGTTGGTCATCATTATTGTCACAAGCCGGCTCATAGCCTGTGACAYAAATGAGGAGACACAAACAGGTATAGGCCAATTAAAAATGTTCTTTATTCTAAACAAAACTATTAACTTTAAACAAAGAAAAAGGAATGAGGTGTGGAAGTATCATAATGTAAGGTGTATGTAAAGTGCATGGATGCGTGAATCTGTGTGTGTGAATATGACTGATTGAGAACTATGCGAAACTACAAAGGAACAAACTCAACAGGATCATACCTGGAGGAGCAGAGAGAGAGAGAGAAATTAGTGATGCAGCAGTTTAAATACCCTGAGCCCAGGTGACTCCAATCACTAACGACCCTCCTCTGCCTGCAGGAGGAACCGCCCCCTGCACTGCAGAGGAGGGGTCGTGACATTATATAGTCAAATATGTATTTGGCCCAGTCGAAGAAATGCACTAGCTTGTCTAGTGTACTCAATAGATACCTTTATAGTGGGGTCTCAGAAGCTTGAGTTACAAATTCAGACAGAGGTCAGGTCACTGGGTACACAGAGTATTCAGATATATAAAAATGGTATGTATGTACTGTATACTGACCAAAAATATAAACGCAACATGTAAAGTGTTGTCAGATGTTTCATGAGCTGAAATAAAAGATCCCAGAAATGTTCCATACACACAAAAAGCTTATTTCTCTCCATTTGTGTGCAGAAATTTGTTTACATCCCTTTACCAAGAGAATCCATCCACCTGACAGGTGTAGCATATCAAGTGCCTTGTGCTGGGGACAATAAAAGGCCACTATAAAATGTGCAGTTTTGTCACGTAACACAATGCAACAGATGGCTCAAGTTGACAGAGCGTGCAATTAGCATGCTAACTTCAGGAATGTCCACCAGAGCTGTTGCCAGATAATTTTATGTTAATTTCTCTACCATAAACCGCCTCCAATGTCGTTTTAGAGAATTTTGCAGTACGTCCAACTGGCCTCACAACCGCAGACCATGCGTAACCACGCCAGCCCAGGACCACCCCATCCGGCATCTTCATCTGCGGGATCGTCTGAGACCAGTCCTTAGGACATCTGATGAAACTGAGGAGTATTTCTGTCTGTAATAAAGCCCTTTTGTGGAGAAAAACGAATTCCGATTGGCTGGTTCTGGCTCCCCGGTGGGTAAGCCTTGCTCCCAAGTGGGTGGGCCTATGCCCTCCCAGGACCATCCATGGCTGCTCCACTGCCCAGTCATGTGAAATCCATAGATCAGGGCTTAATGAATTTATTTAATTTGACTGATTTCCTAATATGAACTGTAACTCAGTAAAATATTTTAAATTGTTGCATGATGCATTTATATTTATGTTCAGTATATATTCAGATGTCTGAATATGTGATTCCATATTACAATAACTTTTCAGGAACATTTTGGGGATGTTATTCATGATACTGAAAGGACCCTGTGCAGGTTACCAGTATAGAATTGGAATTGGCCTAATGGTCAAAAATAAAAAGTCGATGCTGTTAAAAAGATTTTGAGGAAACAAAGACCAAATGAGACAACACGGAGCGCCCCAAAAATCGAATTGACCTTGTGTATAACATATCAGACAAAGCCTAGTCTGCTTTCTCTATTCACCAGATGAGTTGGTTTGTTTGTTTTCCTGTTTACCAGTGGTTGCCTATCAGTGTACATACATAGGCATCATTTCTGTTTGAGGTTTCTGTTTCTGCTCAGCTCTCCTCCCACAGCAACCCTAGCCCTGGGCTGGTGTGTGGTAACCGCTGTGTGGTTTGTGTTTCAGACGCAGAGGTGGCGGAAATGGAGGTGGTGTCGTGTTGGACTCTCCTGGCCTGTGTTGCCCCAGTCTCAGTCTTGTTTGGCACCCTCTGTCTCTTTGGACTCTGTTTCCGGTCAGGTGAGCTTGCCGCAATTCCTTGGCTTGCCGCTCTATATTTATAGAGGAAAGTTTGCACTTATTTTTCATCAGCGCATCAACGTCTATGCAATATATACAGTCACGTCCATAATTATTGGCACCCTTGATAAAGATGAGTTAAAAACACTATAAAATAAATAATACTGAGCTATATTGCATGAAAACAAAGGGGGAAATTATATTATTTTATAATAATACAATAGCTCAGAGGAAGAGATTACAAAAATACATACATTCTTGAAAAGATAGGGGTCAAATTTATTGGCAACCCTGTTTTCAGTACTCCATCATCCTACCCRTGCAAGGATAACGCCACTGAGCCTTTTTCTAAAATATTTCATGAGATAACATGTGTGATTAACGGGGGCTGAGCTAGAGCGGTGTTTGTGTGTGAGACAATGGCGCATCCCGAAGGGGTCCGGGGCCGGGTCTCTTTACAAAAACGTCTGTAGAGTCCGAATGGTTAGAGCTACAAACTATTAAAACCATCTGTTACCTGCTATGATTTCCTTTATGACGCTCACAAGATACAAAAGAGTCATTAGAAGGAGGGGTTCTTCTACATGGAATCATAGGAAATCCAAGGCCATATTTCTATAATACTGTAATAAGCTCACGGTTTCGCGCCACAAACTCCAAACTACAGTTGTCACTGACTAGTTAAATATTTATTTCCCACTGAGCCAAAAATGTCTGTACTTTATTTATCAGGTTTTGCTTTTTGCTGACCATTTTTTTCTCAATATACTCTAAATGAATGTTATTTCAAATTGTTTTGGTAAAATCTACATTGTGAGGCTAAATATAAGGGCTGGACTGCAGATAAATGAAAGTCAGATAATGAAAATACGATGCATTGAGCTCAATTTCGAGTCTCATAGCAAACGGTCTGAATACTTATGTAAATAAGATTCAAGGTTTTTATTGAATATCTTTCCAAATGAAACTGTATACTGAGTGTAAAAACATATAGGAGCGTGTGAACATGTGGGCTGAGAGACATTTAACAGAAAAACACACAAAAAACATAAGTACTTATTTTACTTGGAGGCCTACATTCCAAATGGTGGGCGCGACAGCAACATGGAGCCAGGGAGGACGCAAATCCATACTTTAAGTCACAACAGTGCCTTTGTTCTCAAAAAAGGGTTGGCTTATTCTCAAAAATTACATTTAGAGTTTATTCTCGATAATATGCAACTTTATCTAGAAATGTCTCTTTATTCTATAATTACTTCAAGTTTAAAAGTACCTCTGCCCAAAAAATCAAATACCACCACCATCATCGTCTATTTTTCTCACTGTTGGCCCTAATACTCTTCGTGACTGTCTTTGAGCAAAAAAGATAATTTCCCCTTTTTTTTGGAGCATTCAATATAATTCAGTATTTGTATTATTTATTTTATAGGTCTTTTTGTTCATCTTTATCAAGGATTTTATATATATACTGGACTGTATATACAGTATATACACTCACCGGACAGTTTATAGGTACATACCCATCGAGTACCGGATCAGACTTCCCTTGCCTCCAGAACAGCCTGAATTATTCAGGGTAATCTAAAAAGTTGTTGGAAACATTCCACAGGGTTGTTGGTCCATCCTGGCGATGCCATCACGCATTTGCTGCAGTTTGGACGGCGGTACATTCCAGGCTGCGAACAGCCCATACCATCTCATCCCAAATATGTTTCTTCTTGTTTTTAGCTGATAGGAGTGGAACCTGTGTGTCGTCTGCTGTAATAGCCCATCTGTGACAAGGATCGATGAGCTGTGAATTGTCGAGATGCCGTTCTGCACACCACTGTTGTACTGGTGTTGTGTGCTTTTGTGGCCCACCGTTACGCTTACATGATCTTACCATTCTCCTACAACCTCTCTCATCAAAGAGCTGTTTTCGCTTACAGGACTGTCGCTGACTGGATGTTTTTGTTGTACAGCACCATTCTCGGTAAACCCTAGACACGTAATGCGGTGAAAAGCGCCAGGAGGTGGTGTACTAATTAAACTGTCCAGTCGATACATACACTGAGTGTACAAAAACATTATGAATACCTGCTGTTTCCATGACATCAGACTGACCTGGTTAATCCAGCTGAAAGCTACCCCTTATTGATGTCACTTGTTAAATCCACTTCAGTGTGTGATGAAGGGGGAGACAGGTTAAAAAAGGCATGTTTAAGCAGTAGAAAGAGGAGGAAGGGAACGCTACTAAGGTACAACTATAGTACATTTGGTAGACAGAAGGTGCTCTTTGTAAAAGGGGTAAATTGGTCATCAAAAAGAAAGGAGGACCAAGCACTATTACATAATAATTAATTAAAATGCCTTTATTTAGTGCATGTCAATAGAAACAAAGTTTTTTTTTTAAACGACGCGTTTCGGCCCATGGCCTTCGTCAGGGGTAAAAAAAAGAGAATACAATGTCTCTTTTGAAAGGCTTTTCCAATTAGCCCTAATTAGAAGAGGGAGTGGTTACCAAATTGAACACACCTAGTAAGCACTAATATACACATTAAAAGGTGAAATACTGTAGCACTATGTGATCATAAATATGACTGGGGAGAATGGTCGTAGAATAGAAAAGCAACATATTCCATGGTACACTAGAAACACAGCAAATATGAACAACAGTCTAAAGATAGCTGATGGGCAAGTTGAGCCAAGAATGTTCCCTAGATGACAGCAAATGGAGCCCTGATCACGACCTCCTACAGAAAGGGTTGACAAATCCACCATATCTTCATTTATACCAGGGATATTAGTGGCCTGTATTTGTAATCCAAAAACGTTCCCTTTTGGGGTTTAAACTGGTTTTCGACGGGTTTTCCCATTTTCTAATCCGAGGCTGGATGATACAATACCCATAGCTTGTAGGAGCCAGGGTTGCAGTGTAAGGATGTGTAGTGCTTGCCATGGGGTAGTCTTCAGTTGCCTACCGTATGGCGTACTTTTGTTCGCAGCGATCTTGAAGGCGTCTCTTTTGTCCGATCCAATGTAGAACACTTGCACTGTGGACATTACAATCTATAATGACATATGGTTTTGCAGTTATCATGAAATGGCTTGACGTAATAATCCATTTT
>NC_036870.1:10109718-10120649 GCF_002910315.2 Salvelinus sp. IW2-2015
AGACCATGCGTAACCACGCCAGCCCAGGACCACCCCATCCGGCATCTTCATCTGCGGGATCGTCTGAGACCAGTCCTTAGGACATCTGATGAAACAGGAGTATTTCTGTCTGTAAAATAAAGCCCTTTTGTGGAGAAAAACTAATTCCGATTCTCAAAAAGTTGGCTTTATTCTCAAAAATACATTTAGAGTTTATTCTCGAAATATTGCAACTTTATTCTAGAAATGTCTCCTTTATTCTATAATTATTTCAAGTTTTAAAAGTACTATCCMTGCCCKAAAAATCMAAATACCACCACCCATRARCGTCTATTTTTCTTCACTTGGCCCTAATACTCTTCTGTACTGTCTTTGAGCAAAAGAAGATAATTTCCCCTTTTTTTTTGGAGCATTCAATATAATTTCAGTATTTGTATTATTTATTTTATATGGTCTTTTTTGTTCATCTTTATCAAGGATTTTATTATATACTGGACTGTATATACAGTATATACACTCACCGGACAGTTTATTAGGTACACCCATCGAGTACCGGATCAGACTTCCCTTTGCCTCCAGAACAGCCTGAATTATTCAGGGTAATCTAAAAGTTGTTGGAAACATTCCACAGGGTTGTTGGTCCATCCTGARGCGATGCATCACGCATTTGCTGCAGTTTGGACGGCGGTACATTCAGGCTGCGAACAGCCCATACCATCTCATCCCAAATATGTTTCTTCTTGTTTTTAGCTGATAGGAGTGGAACCTGGTGTGGTCGTCTGCTGTAATAGCCCATCTGTGACAAGGATCGATGAGCTGTGAATTTRGAGATGCCGTTCTGCACACCACTGTTGTACTGAGCTGTTGTGTGSCTTTTGTGGCCCACCTGTTAGCTTACATGATTCTTYCCATTCTCCTACAACCTCTCTCATCAAAGAGCTGTTTTCGCTTACAGGWCTGTCGCTGACTGGATGTTTTTGTTTGTAGCACCATTCTCGGTAAACCCTAGACACTGTAATGCGTGAAAAGCRCAGGAGGTGGTGTACRTAATAAACTGTCCAGTGATACATACACTGAGTGTACAAAACATTATGAATACCTGCTGTTTCCATGACATAGACTGACCTGGTTAATCCAGCTGAAAGCTACTCTGGATTTATGGTGCCTTCAAGACAACTGGGAACTCAGAAAAAACAAGGTTGAGTCATGATGACATCAGTGATCTTCAGGTCGGAGCTCTAGAACGAGGCCAGAGTCACGACTTGAAATTCAGAGTTGGATGACCGTTCCAACTCAGACTGCTTTTTTTCAGAAGTTCCCAGTTGTCTTGAACGCAACTGAAGTCTGAGATTTCCAGTTGTTTTGAGTGCCTCAGAAGTCATGCTGGATTGACAGTCATGGCCAATGTTAGTTTATCCTTTAAGCGTGGAAAAGAGACCCTTACACCCAGACTTGGACCACCACACCCAGTCCACCAAACAGCAGGCTAGTGATTGCTTTGCAATGCTTGCAGTTAGCCACTTGATTCCTTCTAAACCAATCATTGTTTGAATTTGCGATTTCCAACTTGTTGTATAAGGTTTGTCCAATTAGCACCTATACATTTTATCTATAATTCTCTTCATATGACAAGAATTGAAAAGGATTTGCCAGTAGATGGTCGACTTGATTCATTGATGATGACTGCTAGCTAAGATTTTTAAAGTATGATGTTGACGTGATCAGTCCAATTAAAGCTACTGTAGATTTAACTTGGATGGTGATTACTGACGGCGTGACTGATGATAGAAAGACAGACAGACAGGTACTGATACTAGATAGATAGCAGGTTTAATCAACGGGTTTAATCAATCAATGGTTTAATCAACTATTTCCACTTTCCAGTAGACTTACTACTGTATTGGCGCTCTATGATGGACAATGGACTTGATAAAGGCATCCGTCTGACTTTAGCAGGTTATGTGGTTGGTCATCATTATTGTCACAAAGCCGGCTCATAGCCTGTGACAAAAATGAGGAGACACAAACAGGTATAGGCCAATTAAAAAATGTTCTTTATTCTAAACAAAACTATTAACTTTAAACAAAGAAAAAGGAATGAGGTGTGGAAGTATCATAATGTAAGGTGTATGTAAAGTGCATGGATGCGTGAATCTGTGTGTGTGAATATGACTGATTGAGAACTATGCGAAACTACAAAGGAACAAACTCAAACAGGATCATACCTGGAGGAGCAGAGAGAAGAGAGAGAAATTAGTGATGCCAGCAGTTTAAATACCCTGAGCCCAGGTGACTCCAATCACTAACGACCCCTCCTCTGCCCTGCAGGAGGAACCGCCCCCCTGCACGCAGAGGAGGGTCGTGACATTATATAGTCAAATATGTATTGGCCCAGTCGAAGAAATGCACTAGCTGTCTAGTGTACTCAATAGATACCTTATAGTGGGGTCTCAGAAGCTTGAGTTACAAATTCAGACAGAGGTCAGGTCACTGGGTACACAGAGTATTCAGATATATAAAAATGGTATGTATGTACTGTATACTGACCAAAAATATAAACGCAACATGTAAAGTGTTGTCAGATGTTTCATGAGCTGAAATAAAAAGATCCCAGAAATGTTCCATACACACAAAAAGCTTATTTCTCTCATTTGTGTGCAGAAATTTGTTTACATCCCTTTACCAAGAGAATCCATCCACCTGACAGTGTAGCATATCAAGTGCCTTGTGCTGGGGACAATAAAAGGCCACTATAAAATGTGCAGTTTGTCACGTAACACAATGCCAACAGATGGCTCAAGTTGACAGAGCGTGCAATTAGCATGCTAACTTCAGGAATGTCCACCAGAGCTGTTGCCAGATAATTTATGTTAATTCTCTACCATAAACCGCCTCCAATGTCGTTTTAGAGAATTTGGCAGTACGTCCAAACGGGCCTCACAACCGCAGACGACAATTGAGACGTACAAACTATGGCATAAGGGGACGACGAGCTGATAAGAGGAAATCCATAATTTCGATGAGGACATTAATGAGCGTGATAGGGCGGACGTGGCCAATATAACTATCAGACCTCAGGATAAGACCCAGATGCAGACAGTTCGAAGTAACAAAAGTTTATTACAAAAACAGTGGGCAGGCAAAACGACAGGTCAAAGGCAGGCAGAGGTCAGTAATCCAGAGCAGTCTAAAAGGTACAGAACGCCAGGCAGGCTCAGGAAAGGCAGAGGTCAGTAATCCAGGGCAGTATCACAAGGTACAGAATGACAGGCAGGCTCAGGGTCAGGGTGGGAAGAATGTCAAAACCGGGAAAACTAGAAAACAGAAGTACGGGAAAACAGGAGTACGGGAAAAGCGCTGGTAGGCTTGACGAGACAAGAAGAACTGGCAACAGACAAACAGAGAACACAGGTATAATGGGATAATGGTCGACACCTGGAGGGGGGTGGAGACAAGCACAAAGACAGGTGGAACAGATCAGGGTGTGACAATAACTAGTTGTTCAGCACTTTCAAATGTACAGCTACAGAATTCAGAACATGGGCCATTCTAACAAGCATTCTCCCTGTACACCAAATCAGAACCATAGGATAAATATAGGTGGCATATAAGCAGACAATGAAAGCTCTTACAATATTTGATGATTCAATTTTTCTAAAACAGCCTCTAGGCTACATATTGACCACCAACTCAATATTTACATTTACATCCAAGTCATTTAGCAGACGCTCTTATCCAGAGCGACTTACAAATTATCCAGAGCGACTTACAATATGGCTGAACATTAGGCTGAATTATGAGGGGAAAATGGACCAAATTATTTGGGTGAGGCACATGGGCTACTAACAGTTTACTACACAACATACACTTAGTATTACTTTCTTGGCTGCAGTATACATATCTCCCTGGCACATTACATAATTTATGCAGRAGCATACAATACATTTTTGGACTCACCTTGTTGTAATGTGCTCACTTGGCGTGATGGTCTTTCGTGGGAAATTTTGTCATCAAACTTCAAGTCTGGCATTCTTGTAACGGGTGTTCTCTTCGTCTGAAGAGGAGGAGCAGGGATTTGACCAAAATGCAGCGTTGTGAAATGACATGATATTTATTCAAACAAGACGAAAAACAAACTATACTTGATAATTAACAAAATAACAAAACGATGTAGACAGACCTGGACGTAAGAACTTACAATACAACGAAGAACGCACGAACATGAAAAATGACTACACAAACGAACGAACAAACAAACAAACAAACAAACCGAAACAGTCCCGTGTGGCGCAACAGACACAGGAGACAACCACCCACAACAAACAATGTGAAAACACCTACCTTAATATGGTTCTCAATCAGAGGAGATGAAAACCACCTGCCTCTAATTGAGAACCATATCAGGTCACCCATTTACCAACATAGAAACACATAACATAGAATGCCCACCCACACTCACGCCCGGACCGACTAACACATACAAAAACAACAGAAAACAGGCCAGGAACGTGACAATTCTATGGATTTATGGTGTTTTCAAGACAACTGGGAACTCAGAAAAAAACAAGGTCGAATCATGATGACGTCAGTGATCTTCAGGTCGGAGCTCTAAATGCCAATGCCTAGTTGGAAGACCGTTTCAACTCGGAGAGTGTTTTTTCCTGAGTTCCCAGTTGTCTTGAACTCACTGAAGTCTGAGATTTCCCATTTCAGAGTTTCCAGTTGTTTTGAGTGCCTCAGAAGTCATGCTGGATTGACAGCATGGCCAATGTTGGATGTATATCATTTTAATCTTGGAAAAGAGACTCTTACACCCAGACTTGGACCACTCGCAGTTAGCCACTGATTCCTTCTAAACCAATCATTGTTGAATTTGCGATTTCCAACTTGAATTGAAAAGGATTTGCCAGTAGATTGTCGACTTGATTCATGATGATGACTGCTAGCTAAGATTTTGAAAGTATGATGTTGACATGATCAGTCCAATCAAAGCTACTGTAGATTTAACTTGATTTGACGTCATTCTATCTGTGGCCAATGACCTTGAGCCTTCTTGGATGGGGACTTCTAATATAACTCTGTGGCAGTATCCAAGGGGCTTGAATTTTCGGCCTATACCCGTAGATTTTGCGATGACGTAGTGTCCCCATGAGCGAAAGAACACTGAGCCAATCATGGTGCAACTAGAGAACATTACCAACCCCTAAGCTCCGTATTTTCAGCTAGCTACCCCACCACCACAGAAAGCACTGAGCTAGGCTGAAACACCTGCATTTTGGTGCTGCCTTACTCAAGAAAGCAAAAAAGAGACCAAGTTTGTGTCTCTCACCGGTCTCAGTCTATGCCATACATTTTCATTGTAACAGACAGCGACTTGGTTGACTCCTCATCGAACTTGCAAGGTGAGCCTGAGCAGCAGGTCGCAACAACTGAACTACCAGAAATGAAACCTAAGGAAATAAAAAGGCAGAATAATTTCATTTTAAGTATGGGGAACTTCGCAGGAAACATAACCTGTCATAACAAGTTACGGTGTCCAAAACCGCAGCTCAGCCTCAGTGCAACAAATGTCAAATGTGGTGGTCTCTCTCGGGTACATAAGCATTTCCCCATTCAATCCATTACCATATACTGTACCATAGGCTTTCTCTTTAGTACTTCATTAGGGTTGTCTAGTGGTGAATAGACTGTCATCTTCACAGGTGAAATATCCTGCTATTATGGGAAAATTAGTCTACCTGCTCATTTTCTTTTGTAAGTATATTGTTGGATGGATAGATGGATGGATGGTGATACTGACAGACTGACTGATTGATTGATAGAAAGACAGACAGATACTTGATATATAAATAGACAGATAGCAGAGAAGGCTGGTGGAAGGAGCTGTAAGAGGACAGGCTCTTTGTAAGGGCTGGAAGGTAATTAATGGGACGGAGTTCATGTGGTTTCCATATGTTTGATGAGTTTGATACCATTTCATTTATTCCATTCCAGCCATTACGATGAGCCCATCCTCCTATAGCTCCTTCCACCTACCAACACTGATATATAGTTTGAAAATGGGTTTAATAAACTATTAAATGTTATTTTCTAGATGTTTCTGGACTACACTTTCTGTCCGCATCAACTGTGGTCCATTTTGTTCAGGCTGGACAAAATGCTTCCCTGTCATGCACCCTCACAAACAGTAAAGAAATAATCTGGTTCCAAGTATCCTACTTACCAAGTGTTGATCATCATCGCGAAGTGGTGGTGCAAGACAGGTTAAATAAGGATGTTTAAAGCAGAGTGTAGTTAAGAGTAGGAGTGGAGAGTTGAGAAAGAACGCTCACAATTAACACGGTACACTAATACAAATAGGGTACATTATTAAGTTTTGGTAGACAAGAGAGGTGCTCTTCTCTAGAGTAACAAGGGGTAAATTGAGTTGCATGCAAAAGACGAAAGGCAGGAAAACCACGAGGCATATGCGTCAATGAATAGATTTAAATATAAAATGATCGCCTTCTATTAGATCGTACTGTGCGCATTGTTCAATAGAGACAACTTTTGTGAGTCCTTTATACGTTTATTTAAATGAGCGCGTTTCGGACTGCCTACACTTTGGCCTTAGTCAGGGGAGTTACTAAAGATAAGGAGAATACATCAGAAGAAATGTCGCCTCGTAGTTTTTGAAAGGACTTTGGTCCAATTATGGACCCTACATTACGCATCATAAGTTAGGATTACCACACTTGGACACACTTAGTAAGGCCAATAATTATACAAACATTAAAAGGTGAAACTACTGTAGCTATCGTGATCATTAGAAGAGAGTATTGACTGGGAGAAGTGTCTAGAATACAAAAGCAATATATTAGCCATGGTAGCCAACTAAGAACAAACAGCTCAATATGAACAATGCAGTCCTAAACAATAGCTTGATGGGCGCAATTGAGCCAATGAAATGGTCCCCTACATAGAAATGACCACGCGAAGATGGACCTATCAGCTGACCATTCTCCAGGAAGGGATGAGAAGACCAAATCCATATCTTCATTTATACGGCCAGGGTTACTTTAGTGGCCTGTAGCTTTGTAACATTACAAAATCACGTTCCACTATTTGACAGTTTTATAATAACTGTGTTAAGGTAACCGAGTCAACAGCACTATACCCTTCTAACGAGGCTGAGGGAGATTAACCTGCCATCAATATCCGATAGGCTTGTAGGAGGGGAGTGCAGGGTTAGCACAAGTGTGTCATGCTTGCTGTGTTAAACCACAAGGTATTTATATGTAGTTGCTTCAACATAGCCACTAAAGGGGTAGCTTCTCATTGCTGACGATGTATCACCCACGGTCTGATCAAAATTGCGCGCGCGCGCGTACTTGGATATTAACGTTCGCCAAGCGAACCATCTTTTTTGAAGGTTAGCGTCATCTTTGTCGTGTGTTCAACAGCTCAATGGTAAGAACACCACCCACTTGCACTGTGAGACCATTTAGCAGAGTATCATATAGATGGGACCTATGGATCAGTTGGCTTGTTCTCTTTGGCAGTTAATGGAGCATGCTTGACGTATATACACATTAAACATTTTAGGACACAGGCTGTTGACATAACCAAAATATTTTCTGAAGATGGTTTTTGCGGTGATATCACACTCAACAGAATCTCCTACGTTGAACATTGACGGTGAATAATCGAATGCTATGAAGAGGGGCTGGAGGCAAGGAACACAGATCGGACGACTTGTCGATTGGCGCCGTGCTACTGATCTAAGAACTTTACATTTTTGAGTATCACCAAAGCCCCATATACTACCCACTACAAGTTCAACAATCCATGCGAACCCTCTGTGAGAGATAACTATGCTCGCTCTGTCTGGACTTGGCGGCCCTTGGCCTTTCACATATATTATACGATCATAATAGCGTCCAAGATTCAACAAACCACAAACCTGAGAACGTCCAAACACTGGATTGGCTGCGATAGCGTAATTGCTATGACTGCTATGAATCCTTGAGCTAGGTAAAACAGTTATAGTGTCAAGCCAACCATGCCTTAAATCAACTGAGATGTACCAAGCTGCCAGTCCAACATGGTTGCACTCCATGAGCAGCACCTCATTTTCCAGATAGCATCAGTCAAGCTCCACCAGCAGAGTATTATATTGTCAGTCTTGGTCATTCAAAACCCACAAAACGCCAACCTCCTCATTAGGCCGCCTATTTCCTTCCAGTTCCTCTGGCTGCCAATGACGGGAACGAATTGCAAAAATCACTGAGCCTTATAATCTCCCTCACTAACTTTTAGCAATCACTGTCAGAGCAGGTTTACCAGATCACATTCGCTAGATACTTGTTGAAAGAGGGCGGCAGGTAGCCTAGTGTTAAGACCGCGCTCTACAGACTTAGGTTAACTGAGATGGTTGCAAGATTCGTAGTCCACTGATGTGACAAAGGTACACAATTCTGTCGTTCTGTCCCTCTAAAGTAAAACACAAGGGCATTTATATAGATGCCCACTTGTTTTTCCATACGGAATGTCCATTGACAAAATACAGATGTCACTTTTTGTATCTTCTACTCGACCGTTGCCCAGTTATAGTATAGAGAAGATCTCACACCACATTAACGGAGTACAGCGCCTATCCCAACCATGTAAAGCTATGGTCATTCCAAAATATTGGTTGTTTAGTTTTTTGTGCTCCTCTTGTCTTGGTACACTAACACCCACAAGTATCTACTTATCTTGCAGCTATTCAGTTCCTTCTGAGCACACATCTATCCTGCGCAGTGCTAATCTTAATCGCCATAAATCATGTGCATTATTTCGGCCACTTAATGGCCTGTTTATTGCCTTAACTCCCTAATATTACCTACCATTTTCACGCAACTGTATATAAACTGTTTTCTATTGAGTGTCATTAGACTGTCTAGAGATTGTGTATCTAGTCTGTCACTGCATGTGTTTAACTCTGTGTGTGTTTGGTTTTGTTCTGGCACTAGCTTAATACACTTATGCTTCATCTTTGGCCAGTCAGTATCGGAGCCAGTTTGCAAATGAGAACTTGTTCTCAACTAGTTTACCTCGGTTAAATATTGGTGAAATAAAAAATTTGGAGTTAAACACGAACCTAATTTACTGTATTTCAAAAAACTTGCTTAAAACAAATGAGGTTTCTCACTGAAAGCAATCTCAGCAAGACGTACACTGAAAACTTAAGCACGCATAGGCTGTAAGGGAGACGAAACGAGCTCTGATTAAGACGGAAAAATCCAATAATACTATCGATTGAGAGCGACATTAAATGAGGCGTTTGATAAGGGACGGAACGTGGCCATATAGAACTATCGACTCAGGATAGAGTACCCGAGATGTGCATGACAGTTTCGAAATGTAACAACAAAGTATTATTACAAAAAACAGATGGGAGGCAGGGCAAAACGACAGGTCAAAGGCAGGCAGAGGTCACGTATCCAGAAGTCAGTCAAAAGTGTACAGAACGCCAGGCAGGCCGGAAAGGCAGAGGGTCAAGTTAATCCAGGGCAGTATCACAGGTAACGAACTCCGCAACAGGCCCAGGCTCAGGCGGTCAGGGGTGGGAAGAATGTCAAAACCGGGAAACTAGAAACAGAAGTACGTGGAAAACAGGAGTACCGGAGGAAACGCAGCTGAGTAGGCCCTGACGAGTACAGAGAAGAGTCAAAGCAACTGGCAACAGACAAACAGAGAACAGCAGTATAATATGGGCATGATACATGGTCGACACCATGGAGGGGGGTGGGAGACAAGCACAAAAGACAGGGCTGTGGAACGAGACTTCAGATGGTGTAAGTAACAAGTAAGCATAGTTGTTCAGAAGCCAACTCTATTCAAACTGTACATGCTAACAGAAATTCTAGACATGGAGCATGTGCTAACAAAGCATATCTCCCTGTACACCAGTAATCAGAACGCATTAGGATAGAATATAGGGTGGCAGTGTTCATAAGATAAAGCAGACAATTGAAAGCTCTTAGCAGATATTAATTGATGATGTCAATTTTCTAACACACAGCCAATTCATAGGCTACATACTTGACACACCACAACTCAACTAGTTTACATTTTACATCGCAAGTCATTTAGCAAAAACCGCTCTGACTCCAGAGCGACTTACAATAATGGCTGAACATTAGGCTGGAATATAGTGAGAGAGGGAAATAATGGAAGCAAGATTCCATATTGGGTGAGGCACATGGGCTACTAACAGTTTACTACACAGTACATACACTTAAGTATTAACTTTTCTGGCGTGCAGTCTTTGGATTACCCATAGTCTCGCCTGGCACATTGACATAATTTAATGCAGTAGCATAACAATAGCATTTTTGGAACTGCACCTTGCTTGTAAGTGTGCTCACTTGGCGTGATGGTCTTTCCGTGGAAAATTCCCTCGTTCATCAAAACTTCAAGTCTGTGCACATTCCTTGATAACGGGTGTTTCTCTTCGTCTGAAAGAGGAGGGAGCAGGGATTGATGAGGAATCAAAATGCAAAGCGTTTGTGAATAAATGAACATGATTGTATTTATGGTCAAACAGACGAAAAACAAACTATAACTTGAATAATTAACAAAGATACTAAACACGATGTAGACAAGACCTGGCACGAGTAAGAAATACTTACAATACAACGAAGCAAAAACGCCACCAACTTCAAAATGGACTAACACAAAACGAAAGATACAAACAGAACAAAACAAACACGCGAGAACAGTCCGCGTGTGGCGCAACACAGCACAGGGGAGCACAACCAACCGCACACAAACTCAATGTGGAGAAAGCACCTATCCTTAATATAGGTTCTCCAATGCAGAGGAGATGAACACCTGCCTCTAATTGAGGAAACCATATCAGGTCACCTCCAGTTAATACCATAGAACACCACATCAACATAAGACTGAGCCCACCGGAAGGAACACAC
>NC_036870.1:10120674-10135457 GCF_002910315.2 Salvelinus sp. IW2-2015
GAGGAAAATCGTTACACCTCTGTTGCCCATCATGTCTTTGTGTGTAATTGTTTATTGTTACGTGGACATTTTGTCAGGCGCTGCACTTTTGTATTAGACCGTGTTTATTGGCATTAGTATGTGGTTGTGCTGTCATTTGGTAACCGGTATTAAAGTGCGCCTGTTTATTACACTCCGCTGACTTCGCCTCCCATATACACGCTTAACATGTATGTACTGTATAATGAACAAAAATATAAATGCAAAATGTAAAGTGCTGGTCCCATGTTTCATGAGCTGAAATAAAAGATCACAGAAATCACAGGCCTAACGCGGACCACGTTTAACCACGCCAGCCCAGGACCTCCACATACGGCTTCTTCATCTGCGGGATCGTCTGAGACCAGCCCGCAGGACAGCTGATGAAAAAGCCCTTTTGTGGGGAAAAACGAATTACGATTGGCTGTGTCTGGCTTCCCTGTGGGTAAGCCTTGCTCCCAAGTGGGTGGGTCTATGCCCTCCCAGGACCATCCATGGCTGCTCCACTGCCCAGTCATGTGAAATCCATAGATCAGGGCCTAAATTTATTTAATTTGACTGATTTCCTAATATGAACTGTAACTCAGTAAAATKRTTTAAATTGTTGCATGTTGCATTTATATTTATGTTCAGTATATATTCAGATGTCTGAATATGTGATTCAATATTACAATAACTTTTCAGGAACATTTTGGGGATGTTATTCATGATACTGAAAGGACCCTGTGCAGGTTACCAGTATAGAATTAGAATTGGCTATATGGTCAAAAATAAAAAGRCGATGCTGTTAAGTGTTCCATGTAAGCTTTTCAAGATAAAAAGATTTTGAGGAAACAAAGGCCACATGAGACAACATGGAGGGCCCYAAAATTACAGTTGACCATGTGGATAACATATCAGACAAAGCTTAGTCTGCTTTCTCTACTCACCAGATTATGTGGTTTTCCTGTTTATCATTAAGTGGCAGGTAAAGAGTACGTGTTCTATACTTCTTCATAAACAGTGGTTGACTATCAGTGTACATACATAGGCATCATTTCTGTTTGAGGTTTCTGTTTCTGCTCAGCTCTCCTCCCACAGCAACCCAAGCCCTGGGCTGGTGTGTGGTAACCGCTGTGTGGTTTGTGTTTCAGATGCAGAGGTGGCGGAAATGGAGGTGGTGTCGTGTTGTACTCTCCTGGCCTGTGTTGCCTCAGTCTTGTTTGGCACCCTCTGTCTCTTTGGACTCTGTTTCCGGTCAGGTGAGCTTGCCGCAATTCCTTGGCTTGCCGCTCTATATTTATAGAGGAAAGTTTGCACTTATTTTTCATCAGCGCATCAACGTCTATGCAATATATATAGTCACGTCCATAATTATTGGCACCCTTGATAAAGATGAGTAAAAAACACTATAAAATAAATAATACTGAGCTATATTGCATGAAAACAAAGGGGGAAATTATATTATTTTATAATAATACAATAGCTCAGAGGAAGAGATTACAAAAATACATACATTCTGAAAATATAAAGGGTCAAATTTTTTTTTGGCAACGCCTGTTTTTCAGTACCCCATCATCCTTAGGCCCTTGCAAGGATAACGCCACTCTGAGCCTTTTTCTGAATATTTTCATGAGATAACATGTGTGATTAATGGGGGCTGAGTAGACGCGGTGTTTGTGGACAATGGAGGGCATTCCCGAAGGGTCGGGCCGGGGGTCCTCTTTACAAAAACGTCTGTAGAGTGCCGAATGGTTAGAGCTAAAACTATTAAAGCCATTCTGTTACCTGCTATGATTTTCCTTTTTATGACGCTCACAAGATACAAAAGAGTCAATTAGAAGGTAAGGGGTTTCTTCTCCATGGAAAATCAATAGGAAATCCAAGGCCATAGTTTTATAATACTCGTAATAGCTCACGGTTGCCGCCACAAACTCCAAACTTCACACAGTTGTCCCTGACTAAGTTAATATTTATTTCCCACTGAGCATGTCTGTACTTTATATGTATTTCAGGTTTTTGGCTTTTGCTGACCATTTTTTTCTCAATAAAAACTCATGAATGTTATTCAAATTGTTTTGGTAAAATACTACATTGTGAGGCTAATATTAAGGGCTGACTTGAGATAAATGAAAGTCATTGATAAATGAAAATACGATGCCCTGAGCTCATTTCGAGTCTTCATAGCAAACGGTCTGAATACTTATGTAAATTAAAGATATTTCCGTTTTTTATTTTGAATAATTGTGCAAATATTTAAAAAAATCTGTTTTTCACTTTGTCTCATGGGGTATTGTGTGTAGAGACCGATGAGGGAATTTTTTTTTTATTGAATCCATTTTAGAATAAGGCTGTAAAAAACATGTGGAAAAAGGTCAAGGGGTCTGAATACTTTCCAAATACGCTGTATACTAGTGTACAAAACATATAGAGCGTGTGACATGTGGGCTGAGCAGACGTTTAACAGAAAACACAGAACTAAATCAAAGTCTTATTTCTTTGAGGTCACTATGGTGTTTTAGGGCTTTTAGCTTGCAACTATGTAACCAAAAGCCTGTGGATTATGTCATTGTACATATATTGGAGACAGGACGTCACTTAAGCTATTGTGATCAGTTTGTATTCACCCTTGTTTCATTTTGTTTATATTTATTTAAAATATAGTGGCGGTGTGGGTCTACCTTGGCAGAGTGGGGTCCACCGAGAGACTTTTAGTGAGAGAGCAGGAGGCCCACACACACCTCAGAGAAGTGTCTGATGCCCTCCCAGTCACCCCAGTCATCTCTATTCTTATCAATTTAACACTATTGAATCTTAGCTATAATGACAAACAAGGAATAATAATGACAACAAACATATTAGCTTAGAAAGGCACCATGACAGAGACATCTTATAATATGGTATTTTGTGCTAAAGACCAAGGATTTCCTGTTACTGAAAAACGAATTCAAAGTTGACTTTATAAATTTCTCGCAACATTAAATTTTAGAGTTTATTCTCGAAATATTGCAACTTATTCCCAACATTTTTATTTGGCCTTTAATTCTCAGAAATGTCTTTTAAACCTTTATTTTAGAAATGTCTACTT
Organism: Salvelinus sp. IW2-2015; assembly: GCF_002910315.2. Classification (NCBI taxonomy): domain Eukaryota; kingdom Metazoa; phylum Chordata; class Actinopteri; order Salmoniformes; family Salmonidae; genus Salvelinus; species Salvelinus sp. IW2-2015. The sequence continues at coordinate 10,123,760 of NC_036870.1, forward strand.
TATTCTCTAAAGTATTTAAAGTTTTTAAAAGTACTATCGTGCCCCAAGAAATAACCGTTTATTAATTTTCTTCACTTGGTTCCAAGAAAAAAAAAAAGAAACTAAATATTCTTCCGTACTTCTTGAGAAATAATATAGATTTCACCTTTTTTTTGCCGAATAACTGTTATGCTGGTGAATGAGACCCAAAAGCGACTTAATCAGAACAGATTTCTTTATTCCAGTCTTTATTACAACCAATGATAGCTCCTGGATATTATCTAGTAATCCAAACAGTGAAACTGAATCTCTCGTCAGTAGAGAGGACGACTGGAGACTAGCGCGCACAGACTGCAGGTCGCTTCAGGAAGGCACAGGCCGTAGCTGACATAGACACCTGCTCACACGCAGCATCTGAAGAAGGCAAAACACGACAGGGCGGAACAAGGACCAGAACAGCAAACATCAAACAAGAATCCGAACAAGGACAGAAGCGGAAAACAGAGGGATGAAATCAGGGACTCTAATCAGAGGGCAAAATAGGCGGACAGGTGTGAAAAGAGTAAATGAGGTAGTTTTAGGAGAATGAGAAAACAGGCTGGACAGGAACGGAACGAACTAGAGAGAGGAAGAAGAGCGGAGAGAGGGAGGGGGCAGAGAGAGGGATAGAAAGAGGGAAAGAACCTAACTAAGACAAAGCAGAGGGAAGCACAGGGACAAGACATGATGACAATAGACACAAAACATGAAATACATACTAGAGCCTCTGGACTGTTACGGAGTTGAACCTGGTCTTTTTTCATCGAAATTTATCAAGGTAATCAACAAGTAGAGTATACCAGCTAAGTCCGAGATAGGAACCACCAAACTCCTCTCCCTCTTATGTTGTTCGTAACCCTCAATCCACTAAGTACTGGTGACCACAGTTCCACGAGAACAGCATGTCGCATGTATCTTCCGTACCTTGTAAATAGGTGGCCTCGAGCAAGAAGGGGGGGGGGAGGGAAGACTGAACGGGGGCGCGAAGAAGTAAGGCTTGACACAGGAGACATGGAAGACAGGGTTGGATTGACGCGACGAGATGTCGCGGAAGAAGGCAGTCGCATCAGCGACAGGATTGAGGACCTGTAGAGACACGGAACGGGACGCAAGAAACCGCGGAGCCTCAACTTTGCGAGAAGCCTTCGTAAGGGGAAGGTTAACGAGTGGAAAGCCACACTCTCTGACCGCGACATCCTAGGACTTACTAATCCTTACGTTTATTGGCGGCTCTCACAGTCTGCGCCGCTGTAAACGGCAAAGTGCAGACCTGACCCCTCTCTCCCGGTGCGCTCACAACGTTGGACAAAAGCCTTGAGCGGAGGGAACGCTGGACTCGGCGAGCTGGGACGAGAACAGAGGAGGCTGGTACCACAAGACTTACATCTGAAAACGGAGATAAGCCGCGGTAGCAGACGAAGGAAGCGAGTTGTGAGCGTAACTCAGCCCAGGGGAAGCCTTGTTCTGCCAATGACGGCAGGGTTTCGAAACGATCCTCTTCTCAAGCAGACAATAGAGGGGAAGGTAACAAAGGGAGGAAATATAACATAAAAGGAGGAAAAGATGGAGAGGATCGGGGTTATGTCAGGTTTGTGTTCTTCTTTTCAAATTCGAGAGAAAACCAGCTTCCGGCAGTGCGATAGAGCCGAGGTGCTGTCTGGGCCGAAAACCATCGGATAATGAGAAAAACAGTTAGATTATATCAAGAGTAGAAAACATTAAAGTAAGAGGATAATGCTCCCCTTGGGCTGAGTACGTCTTCACAAGTGATGTGAGAACGGACATATACTGAGACTCGCTTCCCTTCAGTCTGCTACCGGGCTACTCTCGTTTTCAGAGGTAAGTCTTGGGTATGCCAGCCTCAAGATAAGCGGTACGCGGCTGACGCACAGTGTATGACTTGCAGAGGGGGCCCTATGTAGAGTACGAGTGCAGTATAAGAGGTGTCTCTTTCATCCCCGTCATCTCTGTTCTATTCTCTTCTCTTCGTAACCAATGGATTGCTCGCCGAGTCCAGCCGGAAGATCTTGGTGTTCCCGCACCTCAACACGGAAAGATCCGCTTAGGCTTTTTGTCCGCGATAACCGAGGGACGTTGTGAGCGCACCTGGAGGGAGGGTCAGGTCTGCATTATTGGCCGATACATGGAGCCAGCATCGAAAGACGAGTCATTTTTGATTATACTCTCATAACCACATTCCTGTTGTTACATATATTAAACTCTTTAGATAGTAGGTGAGCTTGTGTATCACATCCGCTGTTTTTTCGTTTTAGGCGTGCTTTGTAGTTTATAGTGTTTTTCTACTATCACTTTTTTCTTCTGTTGTGAGAGCCGGGGCCAATAAAACGCCGTAAGGATTAAGAGTCCCTCTAGTGGTTATCTGTCGCAAGGGTTCCAAGACGAAGTGGTGGCTGTTGCATTCCACTTCGTAACCTTGCCCTTACGCGATACAGGGCTAGCTTTTCTGCAAGTGATACAGACATTACTTTCCGCGTAGGTTTCAGGGGTTCCGTTCCGTGTCTTCAGTGTCGTCAATTTCCTGTTCGCTGGTGCGACTGCTTTCTTCCGCGATCTTCGTACGCTGTCCACCCTGTCTTTCCTGTGCTATTCCTGTGTCATGCCTTTTCTTTCGCTGCCCGCGTTCATCTTCCCCATGTCCCCCCACCCCCGTCTTGAGTCGAGGGCGGCCCTATTTACAAGGTACGGAAGATCTTGGACGATGCGTTCTCAAGGGTACGTGGTCACCAGGTACTCTAGTGGATTGGGAGGGGTTACGGTCCTGAGGAAGGAGTTAGGGTTTTCCATCTCGGACGTGCTGGAACCGTTCGTTGATTGATGATTTTCCTTCCGTTGACAACCAGGGTCTCCTCAGAACGTGCGCCAGGAGGCGTCGGTGACGTAGGGGGTGTGGTACTTGGTCATAGTTTTTGTCTTTGATCATCATGTCTTTGTACCTGTGGCTTCCCGTACGTCTGCTGGTCTTATTAGGTTTTTACCTCTTTCCCCCTCCCTAATCCCACTAAAACCTCTCTGGTATTCCCCGTCCTTTATACCGCATCGTCCTCGTCTCTCGTTCTAATCTGTTCCGTCTGCTCCAGCTGATTGTTCTCAATACTTCTCCTAAACTACGTCATATTACACGCTCTTTCACACCTGTCCTATTTTGCCTCTGGGATTAGAGTCCCTATTTCTCCCTCTGTTTTCCGCTTCTCTGTCCTTGTCGGATTCTTGGTTTGATGTTTGCTGTTTGTGTTCTTGTTTCCCGCCTCCCCCTCTGGTCGTGTTTTGCCTTCTTTTATTAACAGATGCGCGTGGTATTTTGAGCAGTGTGGGTGTTGTCCTATGTTTCAGCTAGGCTGTGCCTATCCTGATGCGGTAACTATCAGTTGTCTGTGGTCGGCCGTACTCCAGTCGTGCTCTAACTGGACCGAGAGATAATTGATTTTTCAAGTTTCCGTTTTGGATTTTACCTAATCGCGTTATTGTGTCCAGTGGGCAAAATGATTATCCACGGGGAGTGAGTTAGGCTGGCGGCACTGGAAACGGCGTACGGAGTATTCAGTTGAAGGAATGTGAAAAGCATCAAAAAACTTGTGCATTATGACGGAAGGGGCACAGTGACAACCAAGGGCAGGTTTCGGAAAGGAGCCCGAGGTAGATGAGTATTGCTTGGGCAGCTAGGCCTGCCAGTTGTAATTGCCTGTTCTTTTCGGATAATTATTCCGGAGTTTATCATTCATGTTTTGTTTACAAATCCGACTGGCAATTAAAGACTCTGTTCTATTTAAGCTTCGCTTTGGGTCCTCATTCACCAGCATGACAGTATTCTCAAAAAAAGGACGGACTTATATTATTTTTCTTCCAAGAAGTACAGGAAGAGTAATTAGGACAAGAAAGAAATTAATAAACGGTTATTTTCTTGGGCACTGGATAGTACTTTAAAACTTAAATACTTAGATGAATAAAGTAGACATTTCTAAAATAAAGTTTAAAAATAACCATTTCTGAGAATAAGTCGCAACCTAAAATGTTTGTGAATAAAGTTGCAAATACTTTGAGAATAACTCTAAATTTTAATTTTTGAGAAATAAGTCAACTTTTTTGAATTGTTTTTAGTAACAAAGGAAATCCTTGGTGTCTTTAGAGCACATAAATACGCATATTATATAGAATGTCCTGTTCATGGAGCCATTTCTTAATTGCTAATATTTTGTTGTCATTAATTATTCCTTGTTTGTCCATTATAGGCTAAGATTCAATATGTGTTATTGATAAGAATAGGATGAATGGGTGAGCTGGGAGGGCATCAGGACATCTTCTCTGAGGTGTGTGTGGGGCCGTCCTTCTCATCTCACGAAAGTCCTCTCGGTGGACGCCACTCTGCGCAAGTAGACCCACACCAGCCACTATATTTTAAATAAATATAGGAACACAATGTAACACAAGGTAATAAAACTGATCACAATACTTAAGTGGACTAGTGCTCCCTGTCCAATATAATGTACACATGACATGTAATCCACAGGCTTTTTGTGTACAAGTTAGTTGCAGCTAAAGACCTTACAGAACACATAGTGCCTATCAAATTAAAATAAGTCTTGATTTAATGTTTGGTTGTGGTTTTCTGGTTAAAGTCTGCGTCAGGCCACAGCTCACAACGGGCTGACGCCTCTATGTTTTTGTACAAACAGTATACAGCGTATTTGGAAAGGTATTCAGACCGCTTGATGTTTTTCGAACATTGTCTGTGTACAGGCTTATTCTAAATGGATTCAATCAAAAAATGTCCCCTCATCGGTTTAGTCCCAAGACAAGCCAGTAGTCAACTTAGACAGTGAAGAACCTGATTTTTTTTGAAAGATGTATTTAGTCACAATTATTCGAAAATAGATAGCGACGGCAGAATAATCTTATTTACATAAGTATTCTAGACAGTGTGCATATGAGACGCTCGAAATTGAGGCTCAAGGTGGCATCGTTTTCATTTATTTTGACTTTCATTTTATTCGCAAGTGCCAGCCTTTATCATTTAGCCTGCACAATGTAGTATTTTACCAAAAAATTTGAAATAGACATTCATGAAGTTTTATTGAGAAAAAAAAATGGTAGCCAAAGCAAAAACCTGGATAAATGTACAAGTACGACTTTTTGGTCAGTGGGCAAATAAATATGTTCAATAGTCAGTGACACTGTGGTGAAGTTTGGAGTTTGTGTGCGGCAACCGATGGAGCTTATTAACAGTATTGATAGACACTATGTGACTAATGAGATTTGCCTATGAATTTTCCATGTAGAAGAACCCCTTACCTTCTAATGACTCTTTTGTATTGCTTGTGAGGTCATAAAGATAGCATGGGGTACCAGAATGCGCGTTTTAAGTAGTTGTGTAGCTGCTAACGATTCGTGACTCTAGGCAGACGTTTTTGTAAAGAGACCCGGCCCGGCCCCTTCGGGGATGCGGCCGATTGGTCTCACAAACAACCGCTCTACGCTCAGCCCCACATGTGAATCACACATGTTTATCTCATGAATATTTTCAGATAAGGCCTAGCTGGGTTATCTTGGCAAGGGTAGGATGATGAGTACTGAAAACAGGGTTGCCAAAGAAATTTGACGCCCTTATATTTTCAGAAGTGTATGTATTTTTGTATCTCTTCCTCTGGAGCTATTGTATTATTATAAAATAATATAATTTCCCCCTTTGTTTTCATGTATTATAGCTCAGTATTATTTTCCTTTTATAGTGTTTTTTACTCATCTTTATCAAGGGTGCCAATAATTATGGATGTGACTGTATATATTGCATAGACGTTGATGGCTGATGAAAAATAAGTGCAAACTTTCTCTAATAATATAGAGCGGCAAGCCAAGGAATTGCGGCAAGCTCACCTGACGGAAACAGAGTCCAAAGAGAAGAGGGTTCCCAAACAAGACTGAGACTGGGGCAACACAGGCCAGGAGAGTCCAACACGACACCACTCCATTTCCGCCACCTCTGCATCTGAAACACAAACCACACAGCGGTTAACACACACAGCCAGGGCTAGGGTTGCTGTGTGGAGGAGAGCTGAGCAGAACAGAGAACCTCAAAACAGAAATGATGCGCTATGTATGCTACACTGATAGTCAAACCACTGTTTATGAAGTAAGTATAGGAACAGCACTCTTTACCTGCCACTTATATGATAAACAGGAAAACCACATAATCTGGTGAGTAGAGAAGCAGACTAAGCTTTTGTCTGATATGTTATCCACATGGTCAACTGTATTTTTCGGGCCCTCCAGTTGTCTCATGTGGCCTTTGTTTCCTCAAAATCTTTTTATCTTGAAAAGCTTACATGGAACACTTAACAGCATCGACTTTTTTATTTTTGACCATATAGCCAATTCTAATTCTATACTGGTAACCTGCAGCGGTCTCTTTCGTTATCATGAATAACATCCCCAAAATGTTTCCTGAACAGTTATTGTAATATTGATTCACATATTCAGACATTGAATATATACTGAACATAATATAAGTGCAACAATGCAACCAATTTAAAGGATTTTACTTGAGTTACAGTTCATATTTGGAAATCAGTCAAATTAAATAATTTAGGCCCTGATCTATGGATTTCACATGACTGGGCAGTGGAGCAGCCATGGGATGGTCTGGGAGGGCATAGACACCCACTTTTGGGAGCAAGGCTTACCCACAGGGAAGCCAGACCAGCGATCGTAATTCGTTTTTTCCCCACAAAAGGGCTTTTTCATCAGCTGTCCTGCGGGCTGGTCTCAGACGATCCCGCAGATGAGAGAAGCGTATGTGGAGGTCCTTGGGCTGGCGTGGTTCTAACGTGGTCCGCGTTAGGCTGTGATTTCTGTGATCTTTTATTTTCAGCTCATGAACATGGGCCCAGCATTTACATTTTGCATTTATATTTTTGTTCATTATACAGTACATTACATGTTAAGCGTGTATTGGAGGCGAAGTCAGCGGAGTGTAATAAACAGGCCGGCACTTTATACCGGTTACCAAATGACAGCACAACCACATACTAATGGCCTAAGTAAACACGGTTCTAATACAAAGTGCAGGCGGCCTGACAAAATGTGCCACGTAACAATAAACAATTACACACAAGGACATGATGGGCAACAGAGTGGTTACGATTTTTCCATCGGTGGGCAGTCTATGTTATTGTGTTTCTATGGTGGTAATGGGTGACCTGATATGGTTCTCATTAGAGGCAGGTGGTTTTCATTCTCCTCTGAATTGAGAACCATATTAAGGCTAGGTGTTCTTTCACCATGTGTTGTTGTGGGTGGTTGTCTCCTGTGTCTGCTTGCCCACACCGGGAGCTGTTTCGGTTTGTTTTTTGTTTGTTATTGTTCGTTCGTTTGTGTAGTCATTTTTTCAATGTTTCGTCAGTGGAGGTCTTAACGTCAGGTCTTCTATGTTTGTTATGTTTATACAAGTCATATGTTTTCATTGTTGTAGGCATTAACTCATATCAATCGTCCACCGCGCTCCTGTCTAATTGCGATATATATGTTGATTTCTCTGTTCTTCTTATCGCACCAGAAGAGGCTATAGTCCATTCAGTGCTTTCGATCTGATGTGTTTAATATATGTGCAGTTATTACAACCTTTCTGGCAAACCCTGCTCTCCGTCAGACGCAGAGAGTACACCGTACAGATGCCAGAGTCTAACGTTTCCATGCGATCAGGTTCCTGCACGAAGTGACCACAGCGCGTGAGCATCCTGGCGAATACAGGTAGACGTCAAAGTGATCATTGTAGCCCTACATAATTAGGTAATGTTGCCAGGGAGATAGCTATAGACGAGCCAAAGAAAGTAAATACTAATAGTGTATGTTTGTTTGTAGTAAACCTGTTAACGTACCCATGTGCTAGCCCAAGGTGATCTACTTGATCCTCAGAATTCATGATTTCAGCGCCAATAATTTGCTAAGTCCCGTCATGGTAAAGATGCTGAGCCTAACAGTGAAATTGCAAGAACTGTCACATTAATTGCAATGTAAAGTTGCATTGAGATGCATACTGGCTGAGACGAGCGCTGCCTAATGACTGCATGTACACTGACTACAAAAGAGTGGGGTAATATGGTAAGCCTGGAGGACTGTATTTTAGAAAAATTGAATCATCAAATATTGTAAGAGGGCTTCGATTGTCGTGTGTCTATGCCCACCACGGGACTATATTTATCCAAGGATGATAGGTCTGAAATTTACGGTAGTACAACGGGGTGGAGAGTAGCTGTGATATAGAATGGCCCATGTTTGAATTCTTGTAGGGCTGTACATTTGAAAGGGGTGCTGAAAAACTAGTTATTGGTCACACCCTGATACTGTTCCCACCTGTTCTTTTGTGCTTGTCTCCAACCCCCTCCAGTGTCGTTCGACCAGATATCCTCATTATACCTGTGTCTTCTTTTTGTCTGTTGCCAGTTCTTCTTGTCTCGTCAAAGGCCTACCAGCGCGGGCTTTTCCCAGTAGTCCTGTTTTCCCGCCTAACTTGCTGTGTTGTGTTCTGAGTTTTCCTGCGTTTCTGACATTCTTCCCACCACCGTGACCTGGCAGCCTGCCCTGTCCATTCTGTACCTTTGTGGATACTGTCCACGCAGATTTACTGAACCTATCTGCCTTTTCCGTGAGCTGCCTTGTGTCGTTTGTTACGCTTTCGACGCTCTGGATTACTGACCTCTGCCTGCCCGTTTGACCTGTCGTGTTTCGCCTTGCCACTGTTTTTGTAGATAGAAATTTTTGATGTCAGAACTATACGAACTGCGACTGAGGGCTTATGCCATATAGGTGCTGATAGTACTATATGATGTCGCACTGATGTGTCGCAGCCTAGTCAACGCCTTTAAGGCTTTCATGGAATGTTCGCGCTATCGAAATTAATGGAGTTTCCTCGGTCTATCTGAGGCTCGTGGCCGCGTCCCTTAGTATCATAAGTGGTGTTATGTACGTTCACTTTGTCACGTAAGGAAAATCACCTTTTGTGTTAAGCAAGTTTTCTTTAAAAAATACCAGTAATTAGGCTTTCTAATATTTGTTATTTCAACCAATATTTGTAACCAGGTAAAGCTTAGTGAGAACAAGGTTATCAGTTGGCGAACTCATTGGCAGACCTGGCTCTAGATGGAAAAAGCAAAGTGTGGCAATCACAAAAAGGGCAAACTACGGGAGTTAAACATGTGAATAAACAAGCGGCGATATACAGTCCGGAATGACGACAATCGAAAGATGTTGGACATATATACAGTGCAGCGTAGATGACAATGTAGCAGGACCATAATAATCTCAGGGAAGTTGATAGGGCAATAAGACAGGCGCATAGCTGAGACGAGTGGTCGCGAAGAAATGATGAGCTTTAGCATTAAACACTGGAGTGATAGGACTGTGCAGAAGATGAATGTCGCAGTAGATACGCTGGGGTGCAAAGGGAGACGAAAAAGTAACAACCATATGGGAATGGAGAGAGTCTGGGGTGGGCTATCGGTTAATTTATACTTCTATTAATGCTGTGGCAGTCAGAGTAAGACAAGAAATCTATATATTTCAAATGGACCGAGCGACGCTTGGAACAGTGGATTACAAATGGCCCTCTTGTTACAGGGGAACACGCAAGACGACACAGCAGGATTTGACTTTGTACGAAGCTCAAGGGAAGCTTCAATGCTTGGCAACCTCTCGTACGTTCCTACTAGCTGGCTACTCCTGACTGATGGACGGGATAACCTGCAGATCGCACCAGAAGACACATGCACAGTGAAAACATGGCTTAACCTGCTCTGACAGCTGAGTGCTAACAGTTTAGCTGGAGGGGAGATAAGCATGCCTTCCGTGATTTTTTGGCAATCGGCAATTCCCGTCATTGGCAGCAGAGAGACTGGACGAGGAACGCGCGGCAAAAGAGGAGATTTGGCTTGTTGGGTAGCAATGCCATGTAGACACTACATACCGTGCTGGAGCGCTATGCTACGGATGGTGCTTGGCGTATATGAGTGACACAGGTGAAGCTGGAGATAAGGCGGGGCATTCTACCATAGCAATAGACTTATAGCAATGAAACCTGGAACAGTACGCCGATTTGGCGACGAAGCCCTATCGACAACGGAGTTGGCAGCCAGCATCGCAGAGCATACCAAGGTCGCAAGTGAGTGAGGTTAGTACTATGGGGCTATTGGTGACAAACAGATCACCCAGTACTTTGGCCACCATGGATCGATGTGTTCCTTGCACTCAGCCCTCCAAGTCCATTATTCCCCCTCAAGTCAAACGGAACGACTGCCTTGGTGTGAAACAACCAAACCATTTGCAGAGAATATTTTGTTGACACTCGCAGCTTCAAAATGGGAGTATTCGTCAAGCATGTACCATTAACTGCAAAACACTCATGTCCTCTTATAGATTGTAACTGTCACAGTGCATGGCGGTGTTCTACATTGGGAGGACAAAGAGACGCCCTTCAGAATCGCTTACGGCGGAACACAATGACGCCATAGATCGGGTAGGCAATGAAAGACGTACCCCATGGCAAGGGCACTACAAAGTCCTGTACACCATGGCCCTGCCCTCCTACAAGCTGTGGCGGTATATGATCACTATACCCAGCCTCGATTAGAATGGGACGTCTTAAACAGTGTTAAAGCCAAAGTGGGAACGCTTTTTGATTGCTTCTGATCAAACTACAGGCCACTAAACTTACCCTGGTATAAATTGAAGATATGGTTTCTTCACCCTTCCTGTAGGGTCCGTGAAGGTCCATTCTGGCTGTCATCTACGTGGACATTTTGCTCAGTTGCCTCAAGCTATGTTGTAGACTGTTGTTCATATTTGCTGGTTCTAGTGTACCATGGAGAATATATTGCTTTCTATTTCTAGACACGTGGGTCTCCCAGTCATATTTCTGATCACATACTACAGCTATTTCACTTTTAAGTGGTATACTTATGCTTACTAAGTGTGTCCAATTTCTTGGTAACCACCCCCCTTCTATTAGGGCTAAATTGGAAAAGCCTTTGCAAAAGAGGACATTGTATTCTCTTTTTTGTGGACTCCCTGACGGAGGCCAATTGCAGCCGAAACGCGTCATTAAATAAAAAAAATTGTTTCTATTGACATGCCTACTAATAAAGACATTTTAATTAATTATATGAAGAGTGCCTGGTCCTCCTTTCTTTTTGATGACCAATTTTACCCCTTTACCAAGAGCAACCTTCTGTCTACCAAATGTACTATTGTGTACCTTAGTAGCGCTTCCCTTCCTCTCTTTCTATGCTTATAAGTCGCTATTTTTAGACCTGTGCTCCCCGTTCAACACTGAAGTGGTATTTAACAAGTGACATCACTAAGGGGTAGTTTTCAGACTGGATTAACCAGGTAGTCTATGTCATGGAAACAGCAGGCTATTCATAATTGTTTTTGTACACTCAGTGTATGTATCACTGGACAGTTTCACTTACAGTCACCACCTCCTGGCTTTTCACGCATTTACAGTGTCTAGGGTTTACCGAGAATGGGCTAGCAAACAAAAACATCCAGTCAGCGCAGTCCTGTAAGGAAAACAGCCTTTTGATGAGAGAGGGGTAGGAGGACTATTCTCAACTGGGCACTATGTAGATGCTTGTTTATTGTGAATGTGAAAACTGGTTGTCGCTATAGGACG
>NC_036870.1:10135482-10203409 GCF_002910315.2 Salvelinus sp. IW2-2015
AGAGAGAGATTCTCGAACGGCGGTGTTGCGAGAATACCGTAGTCGCCGGGTCCATTACTGGTCGGATTCTTCTGTTATGCCTGGTGAAGTGAGACCCAAAAGCGACTTAATAAGAACAGATTGTCTTTATTCCAGTCTTATACAACCAATGATACTCCTGGATATTATCCTAGGTAAATCCAAACAGTGAAACTGAAATCCTCTCGTCAGTAGAGAGGACAGACTGGAGACTGCGCGCACAGACTGCAGGTCGCTTCAGGAAGGCACAGGCCGTAGCTGACATAGACACCTGCTCACACGCAGCATCTGAAGAAGGCAAAAACACGACAGGGCGGAACAGGGACACAGAACAGCAAACATCAACAAGAATCCGACAAAGGACAGAAGCCGGAAAACAGAGGGAGAAATAGGGACTCTAATCAGAGGGCAAAAATAGGGACAGGTGTGAAAAGAGTAAATGAGGTAGTTTAGGAGAATGAGAAACAGCTGGAGCAGGAACGGAACGATAGAGAGAGAGAGCGAGAGAGGCGAGAGAGGGAGGGGGAGAGAGAGGGATAGAAAGAGGGAAAGAACCTAATAAGACAGCAGAGGGAAGCACAGGGACAAGACATGATGGATCAAAGACAAAACATGACAAATACAATATAGATTATTTAATATTGATACTGTCTTTTTAGTTCATCTTTATCAGGGTTTTAATACTTATGTATAGTATACAGTGAAGTCGAAGTAGTTTAACATACAACTTAGTTGGTGTCATTTAAAACTGCTTTTCAAACCACTCAAAACCACCAAAATGACTGTGCTCATGACACAAGTCATTTTTCCACACAATATATTACAGACAGATTATTTCACTTATAATTCGACTGTTATCACAATTCCAGTGGGTCAGAAAGTGTTTACATACACTTAAGTTGGACTGGGCCTTCTTAAACGCTTGGAAAATTCAGAAACATTATGTAATGGCTTTTAGAAAGTTTCTGATAGGCTAACATGACATAATTTGAGTCAGTCGGAGGATGTACCTGGGCGGATGTATTTCAAGGCCCACTTCAAACTCAGTGCCTCTTTGCTTGACATCATGGGAAAATCATAAAGAAAATCAGCCAAAGTCCTCAGAAAAACTATTTTAGGACTCCACAAGTCTGGTTCATCCTTGGCGAGCAATTTCCAAAACGCTGAAGGTACCACGTTCATCTGTAACAAACAATAGTACACAAGTATAAACACCATGGACACACAGCAGTCGTACCGCTCAGAAGGAGAAGCATTCTGTCTCCTAGAGATGAACGTACTTTGGTGCGAAAAGTGCAAATCAATCCCAGAACAACAGCAAAGGACCTTGTGAAGATGCTGGAGGAAACCGGTACAAAAGTATCTATAGCCACAGTAAAACGAGTCCTATAGTGACAACCTGAAAGGCCGCTCAGCAAGAAAGAAGCCACTGCCCCAAAACCACCATAAAAAAAGCCAGWCTACGGTTTGCAACTGCACATGGGGACAAAGATCGTACTTCTTGGAGAAATGTCCTCTGGTCTGATGAAACAAAAATAGAACTGTTTGGCCATAATGACTATCGTTATGTTTGTAGGAAAAAGGGGGAGGCTTGCAAGCCGAAGAACACCATTCCAACCGTGAAGCACGAGGGTGGCAGCATCATGTTGTGGGGGCGCTTTGCTGCAGGAGGGACTGGTGCACTTCACAAAATAGATGGCTTCACGAGGAAGGAAAATTATGTGTATATATACTGAAGCAACATCAAGGCATCAGTCAGAAAGTTAAAGCTTGGTCGTAAATGGGTCTTCCAAATGGACAATGACCCCCAAGCATACTTCCAAAGATGTGGCAAAATGGCTTAAGGACAACAAAGTCAAGGTATTGGAGTGACCTCACCCTATGGAAAATTTGTGGGCAGAACTGAAAAAGCGTGTGCGAGCAAGGAGGCCTACAAACCTGACTCAGTTACACCAGCTCTGTCAGCTGGAATGGCCCAAAATTCACCCAACTTATTGTGGGAAGCTTGTGGAAGGCTACCCCAAAAARGTTTGACCAAGTTAAACAATTTAAAGGCAATGCTACCAATTACCAATTGAGTGTATGTAAACTTCTGACCCACTGGGAATGTGATGAAAGAAATAAAATCTGAAATAAATCATTCTCTCTACTACTCTACTTTGGCATAGGGAGAGCAAGAAGGCAGAAACACGTGTAAATTTATATGAAAAATGACTTCACAGAGAGCAGAAACATCCTTCCCGTGTGTGATCAGCAGGAAGGTGTCTGCTCTTGTACTTTCTATACATAGACCATGCCTTGGAGTGTAATATTAACTTTACATTCACTTTCTGTTGCAGTGACAAGAAAAGCAAGTAAGATAGTGTATTGTAAACATCGAAAGATAATGTACAAATCTTGGRAATCCCCATTCTTGTTATGGTTGAATGGTAGCACCAATGACAGCAGGGAATGTAAACGCAATACTCTTGAAACGACCATCTCAAGTTTGACAAGTTTACTTAAAGACGCATCATACCCAAAACCAAAACGCAATAGTATAGATATTTGACTTTCAAAGTAATAATAATATTTGTACCCATTGATTCTTGAAGAATACACCTATAATGCCTCATGAGCTTAGTTCAACTGTCCTACCCATCAAAACCCCAAATATAAGATTGTTTAACTCAAAAAAATGTAAAACAAACACAATCCTAAACAAAATTCAAAACTATAATTGATCTCATGGATGGTCAGTCCTTGCATCCATAGTTCTGTGTATGAATTTGAGAGTGGTTCCATCTCTCCAGACCGACTGCTCAGCTATTTACCAAAGCAGTGGTGGCGAAGCTTTTTGTAATTGTTTGAACTGCAGATTGCCCCTTAAAACTAAATTGTTCCCTCTTTCAGGTAAATCAAAATGTTTGTGCAACACCTGTGTGAACAGGATCAAGTCTCAAGGTAAAAGTATTCTGTAAATGATTGAAGTCATAATGTTAGGACTAAACTTATCTAACTGTAAATGTCACCTGAAGTTTGGATGCGATGATGTTAATATTTCATCTCTAATCATGATAAATATGTTTTTCACAGGAAGTGGTCTGCATATGCAGTCTGAAGCACACTGGTAATGCCCGCCCCACTGCTCAGGGAGTGCCAGGATTGGCCCAGGGAGATGTCACCTAGTAACAGAAGTCAAATAGAACTGTCTGGTTAAGGAGTCAATCGGTCAAATCAATGTGTTACGCTCTTCAAACCCTGGAATGCTGGTCTAGCAGTGACCACAGCGGAGTAGATGACGTGATGCTGGTCTCCCTGTACCCTCGATCTTTCCCTCCAGTTCTGCCGACCCAGAGATGCAAACTGAACCTCACTGTCTTCCACATGAGAAGGGCCCTGAGACACAYACATTCATTTCAGCAATGCTTTCAGTTAGCAGTGAGATGTATTCATTTGTACTCACTTCTTCCCCATCACCCTGTGATCTCAGACCCTATAAGACCAAATATGAAACAATCACTTGTTTATAATGAGAGCAATACTTGTTGGGAGAACGCACACGTTTCACACAAACACTACTATTGGGACTTTTTGGGAGCAAACAATTAGACAGTGTTCTTTACCTAGATTTGACAAGTACCTCGTCTGGAGCTCCTTCCTGCTTGTGTCCTGTCACTATAGGAAATAAGGTGATCATATCACATGTTTGTAAAAAGGTTGTTGCATGACCACATAGGCCAATGTAATATCTTAATATGGACCTAAAAGCTTGTACAAACAAAATCAGAGGCATATAATGTAACAGAGTTTTTTTTTAAATTTTTACCTGTACTGCAATTCTTTCTTCCTGTTCAGTCTGTCTATCAGCAAAAAGGCCCATCATTCCAGCCAAAAGCACAATGAAGCATAGTCCAACGACAGCTATCATCACCACAACTGAAAGACAAAAGCACAGTTCAACATGTGAAAATGTCACCTGTATTAAAGATAGCTCTCTGTAGTGAGCACAGCATGGAGGGTTGCTAATGGCAACCATAAAGCTGGGTGGCACTCATGTTCTTGTTTTTCAAGATCCTCAATTTTGACCAACACACACTGCCATTTTAGTTTCACCACAGAGAGCAACAGAGATTTGAAATCATTTTCATTCAGTCTAATTTGTGTCTGAAGTGTCCGTGGACAACCTACCATTTGTAGGGCCTGTCTCTTTGTTCTCTCTCCCAACAACATCTGAAAATAGGTGAAGAATATAGGTCATGGAATTTACTTTCACAGCACAAAGTTAAAACCCTAGATTTTGGTGTTATTTTCATACTTGTGATAAGAATTGCATGGCGTTGCTGTGTGTTACCTGTTTTCATAACAGCAGTGAAACTCTGGATTTTGAGGTGATCTGAGTTTGCAAAAATAAATAAATAATCAAGTCAGGCATAAGCATGGCATTATAAATGACAGGGGAATGGGATTAGAGGGGTCTCTAAAGTGTGGTTCCCCCAATGCGTTCTCTCACTGCTTTTCCTAGGAAGTGATGAAGTTGATTGTTGAGCCTGATCTTTTAATTAAATGAAAATGTCACTGTTAAAATAAAACATGGGAAATTAAATAGATAAAATGCTATTTGGAAAGCTCTACCTGTCAACACTGTTACTTTAGCTGCCGTTTCCCCATTACACAGGTACACTCCAGAGTCCCCTGGCTGCAGATTGAGGTTCTGCAGGGCTCCGTCTTCATCAAATGAAAGCCTGTTCTGTGGGTCCTCCCTCTCCCTTTCCACGGTTCCATTTTTTGACAGAGTCGAAATGGGTTCCTGTTTCGCATGATTATCTTTCTTGGAAAACCACCTCTGCTTGGCTTTTCTAGATACTGTGCAGGGCAGCAATACTTTTGGACTGTGGGAAGATATCTATGAAATGGTTGTAACAAGATGCAGAAATGTTACAGACAATGATAGGAATATGCTCATAGACAAAAGAAATGATGTTTCAGCTAATTTCCTTAAAAATGTTTACTTATATTCTTCCATCACTCCAATGGCAGAGCAATTTCATTGGTGGTTGTCCACTTGTTCTGCTTGAAATTGATAATTGGTTCAACCATTATTGATCGTCCAGTCAGTGGTCCATTTTCAGCTCTCATCATCAAGGACGGCAACCAATATATTTATAAAAAACATATTCATTATTCTAGAGGGGTGGTCAGATAAGCGTTTAATTTCACACACTGTAACCTCCTGTCCTCATACCTCTCAGTACCTCCACGTCTGCCACTAGCTGGTCGTTGCAGTGGTAGGCCCCAGAGTCGGAGGGCTCCAGCTCTTCTATAACCAGAGAGTCATCAGGCTGGGGGTCATATTTCTGGTGGTTCCGGTAAGCAACCGACTGGCTTCGTTTGATGACTATGATCCCGTTGACCTCGTGTCTCCACTGTAAGTCAACGGRGCCACTGCAGGCCAGGTACAGACGATGATCCTCAGTWACCGAGACTCTTCTCACTGAGGGCAGACATAGCAGGCGTGAATTGAGTTTAGTCTAACTAGAATAAACTGGACTAACTGATAGTGGGACATATAGAAATCATTTTGGCAAGTTGTCAATGAGAGGACATTGACATGTTTTTTCACATATATTATGTATCTTATTMTATGCACAATACATATTTTTTCATACTAATTTAGAAATGCCTTTTTTGGATTGATTGGCAAATAAGAGGCCATTCACACTAGGGCTAGGCCACGTTTAATGATCTCTTTGTGAGTACAGATCTGAACCAGGTGGGACCCCTGCAGAGAGACTTTCCAAACAATGCTATTAGAATGATGACAGTAGTAAATACTTTCTACTAGTTTTGTGCATTTGATATGCTCTCGAGACATACCAGAGATGGTTCTGAGAGTGATCTGTCTGTGAATTTGGACATYCAGTAACCTACTTAGCCTACTTCATACAGTGGAGGGCGCCAGATAACAACAAACATTACATCCATGTAAGGAACACATTTAGTAGGGATCCTGTTTTCAGATGAAGACTTTCAGATATGAGGTACCTACATTCCATTCAGAAGTTTTTACATGGCGATGACCTCATATACCCTGGCTGGACCATTACGTAACATATGGCACTGGTGACTGAGAGGATAGCCCCTTGATACCTTACTGCAAGTTGTAGTTAATAGAGTAATTGATGTATGATACTACTATGACTGTTAAATAGTTAAACAAATAGCTACTATCWGCAAATAGCTACTAGCTACTATCTATCTTTTTGCACAAACCTTTTTTGAGTCATCACATACACTGCTGCTGCTGTTTATTATCTATCCTGTTGCCTAGTTATACAGTTYAAGTCGGAAGTTTACATACACTTAGGTTGGAGTCATTAAAACTTGTTTTTCAACAACTCCACAAATTTCTTGTTAACAAACTATAGTTTTGGCAAGTCGGTTAGGACATCTACTTTGTGCAAGTCATTTTTCCAACAATTATRATTTCACTTATAATTCACTGTATCACAATTCCAGTGGGTCAGAAATTTACATACACTAAGTTGACTGTGCCTTTAACCTTTCTAGGACCCCCCACAACATTCCGCTGAAAAGGCAGCGCGAGAAATTCAACAAAAATATTTTTGGAAATATTTAACTTTCTCACATTAACAAGTCCAATACAGCAAATAAAGATAAACATCTTGTTAATCTACCCATGTGTCCGATTTAAACAATGTTTTACAGTGAAAACACAACATATATTTATGTTAGATCACCGCCAAGTCCAAAAAACACACAGCCATTTTTCCCAGTCAAAGATAGAGTCACAAAAAGCAAGAATAGAGATAAAATTAATCACTAACCTTTGACGATCTTCATTAGATGACATCATAGGACATCATGTTACACAATACATGTATGTTTTGTTGATAATGTGCATATTTATATCCAGAAATCTCAGTTTACATTGGCGCAATGTTCAGAAATGCCTCCAAAATATCCGGAGAAATTGCAGAGAGCCACATCAAATAACGGGAAAATACTCATCATAAACTTTGAAGAAAGATACATGTTTTACTTAGAATTAAAGATACACTTTTCTTAATGCAACCGCTGTGTCCGATTTCAAAAAAACTTTACGGAAAAAGCACACCATCCAATAATCTGAGACGGCGCTCAGAAATACAAACATTTCTCCGCCATGTTGGAGTCAACAGAAATACGAAATTACATCATAAATATTCCCTTACCTTTGATGAGCTTCATCAGAATGCACTCCCAGGAATCCTAGTTCCACAATAAATTGTTGTTTGTTCGATAATGTCAAATATTTATGTCCAAGTAGCTACTTTTGCTGCACGTTTAGTTCACATGTCCAAATGCTGTCAACGGTCCAGGCGAACTAGGCACGAAACTTCAAAAAGTTATATTCCAGGTCGAATAAACTGGTCAAACTAAGTAGAGAATCAATCTTCAGGATGTTGTTATCATATATATCCAATAACGTTCCAACCGGAGCATTCCTTTTTGTCTAACAGAAGTAATGGAACGCATGGCGATATCATAAAGAATGCCGTGACCAGGAACTGGCATTCTGCCAGACCACTGACTCAAATAGCTGCCATCCGGCCCCACAACACACTAGAGGCTTCATTTAACGTTCTGTTGACATCTAGTGGAAGGCGTCGGAAGTCCGAAGAGATCCATATTTACTGGGATGTGAATAGCGATGAGTTGAAAATTAACCAGCCTCAGAATTTCCACTTCCTGTTTGGGAAGTTTGCCTGCCATATGAGTTCTGTTATACTCACAGACATAATTCAAACAGTTTTAGAAACTTCAGAGTGTTTTCTATCCAATAGTAATAACAATATGCATATATTCGCATCTGGGCCAGAGTAGGAGGCAGTTCACTATGGGCACGCTATTCTTCCAAAGTGAAAATGCTGCCCCTATCCCTAAAAGTTAACAGCTTGGAAAATTCCAGAAAATGTTCATGGCTTTAGAAGCTTCTGATAGGCTAATTGACATAATTTGAGTCAATTGGAGGTGTACCTGTGGATGTATTTCAAGGCCTACCTTCAAACTCAGTGCCTCTTTGCTTGACATCATGGGAAAATCAAAAAGAATCAGCCAAGACCTCAGAATTATTTTTTGTAGACTCCACAAGTCTGGTTCATCCTTGGGAGCAATTTCCAAATGCCTGAAGGTACCACGTTCATCTGTACAAACAATAGTACACAAGTATAAACATCATGGAAACACGCAGCCACTCATACCGCTCAGGAAGGAGAAGCGTTCTGTCTCCTAGAGATGAGTACTTTGGTGCGAAAAGTGCAATCAATCCCAGAACAACAGCAAAGGACCTGTGAAGATGCTGGAGGAAACAGGTACAAAAGCATCTATATCCACAGTAAACGAGTCCTATATCGACATAACCTGAAAGGTCGCTCAGCAAGGAAGAAGCCAATGCTCCAAAACCCCATAAAAAAGCCAGACTACGGTTTGCACTGCACATGGGGACAAAGATGTACTTTTTGGAGAATTGTCCTCTGGTCTGATGAAACAAAAATAGAACTGTTGGCCATAATAACCATCGTTATGTTTGGAGGAAAAAGGGGGAGGCTTGCAAGCCAAGAACACCATCCCAACCGTGAAGCACGGGGGCAGCAGCATCATGTTGTGGGGTGCTTTGCTGCAGGAGGGACTGGTACACTTCACAAAATAGATGGCATCATGAGGCAGGAAAATTATGTGGATATATTGAAGCAACAATCTCAAGACATGAGTCAGGAAGTTAAATCTGACCTTTTCCTATAGTTTGTTAACAAGAAATGTGTGGAGTGGTTGAAAAACGAGTTTTAATGACTCCAACCTAAGTGTATGTAAACTTCCGACTTCAACTGTATCTACCTGAATTACCTCGTACCCCTACATATCGACTCGGTAATGGTACCCCTGTATATAGTCAAGTTATCACTCATTGTGTATTTATTATAACTTGTATTATTATGTGTTATTACSTTTTCTATTTACATTGTTGTGAAGGGCCCGTAAGTAAGCATTTCACTGTTAGTCTACACCTGTTGCTAACGAAGCATGTGATGAATAAAAGTAGATTTGATACTTGTTAAAAGTCATTCATCATTTTAATGTAATTTCTTTTAAGGACAGTTGTGGTGCGRGGGTAAAATCACTGGGGAAGCCAAGCCAGAAAAAAAAGCCATGTTATAACCTGTGTTGTGAAAATTGCGTTGTTTGCTRTATAACCTTTTAYTTCATATGCCTTGCGAACTTGATATATACAGTGCATACAGTATTCAGAACCCTTGACTTTTCCCACATTTTGTTACGGTACAGCCTTATCCTAAAATTGATTAAATATTTTTTTTCCCTCATTTAATGACAAAGCAAAAACAGGTTGACATTTTTGCTAACTTATTAAAAATAAAAAACTGAAATACCTTATTTACATAAGTATTCAGACCAATTGCTATGAGACTCGAAATTGAGCTCAGGTGCATCCTGTTCCCATTCATTGTCCGTAAGATGTTTCTACAACTTAATTGGAGTCCACCTGTGGTAAATTCAATTGATTGGACATGATTTGGAAAGGCACACACCTGTCTATATAAGGTCCCACAGTTGACAGTGTATGTCAGAGAAAGGAGAGTAGCTCTTTGTTGGAGCGGGACACTTAGACATTGGTTGTAGATGGAAGATGGCGGAAACTGAGGTTTTGATTGAAACTGCTAGTGAGTCGAGTGAAGCTAATAGTACAGAAAGTGYGAATTGGTGGGTTACAGRGGCAAAGGGAGAAGTAAAACTCAGAAGTAAAGCTATGTTGGAAAATAAGAAACCACCAGTCAAGGTTTAGGATCAATGCTACTTGGGAAAATCTGTTTAAAGTATCCAGGAATATCTGGGATGTGTGAGTCGGTGAGAGTCACAAGAAGTGGTTTTCGATTTGTGTGTCTGCGGAGCAGAAGAAGCGTGTGTTAAGACTCAAAAAGATTTCGGAGTGGAATGTTTCCTGCGTGGATTTTCGTAGCAGGGCACCTATCAAGGGGGTTATTTCTGGGGTTGCGCAAGAAATAAAGCCAGAGGCTATAATTGAAGACATCGATGGAGTGGTTGGTGCACATCGATTGACCTGTACGGTGGACGGAGAAGTTCACTTCATCCATGCTACTGTTCTTTGATGAAGAGTCTCTCTGTTATTATGAAGGTTAATGAGGTGACAAGGGTAAGGAGTGTCCAGCGTGTCTCCTATCTGGAGACGGTGAGAAATTGGAAGGAACGAGTGGCGGGAAGAAGCAATGGTAGTAGAGCCACCACGACTAGTGACATTTTTTTTATCAACCGAGGGATAGTGAAATGCTACATGTTGAAAAGGTGGACTTTGTATTATTTATTGCAATGGTCATAAACTGTACAGCACAGGCGGAGAATAAGTCTAAGACAATTGGAATCATTGTGAATGGGGCTGAAKGTWTTTTGGGTCTTCGTGATTTRACAGTTGAGGCGGTGCAAGAAATCCTGTCGGTGAATGCAGCCCCATCACAGGGATGTATTTTGGAGTGGACTGTGATTGAAGAAGTGAGGTTTTCATTTAAAAAATATTTTTAGTTGACATGTTTAATTTTGTATGATGTCGTTTTCCCCCTTTCCCAGAATGTTTATTTTTAATTTTTTTTAAATGTTGTTTCTTATGCTATACCCCGTCCAGCTGGTGGCGGTAATGCACCATTAATATTGGATGCCAACCGCCGATAAACCACATCAAAGAAGAAGAAGTGCATGTCAGAGCTAAAACCAAGCCATGAGGTTGAAGGAATTGTCCGTAGAGCTCAGAGACAGGATTGTGCCATGGCACAGATCTGGGGAAGGGTAACAAAACATTTGTGCAGCATTAATTTATTTAACCAGGCAATTCAGTTAAGAACAAATTCTTATTTACAATGACGTCCTACCCCGGCCAAACCTGGACGATGGTGGGCCAATTGTGCGCCACCCTATGGTAATTCCAATCCCGGCCATATGTGATGCAGCCTGGATTCGAACCAGTGACTACAGTGACGCCTCTTGCACTGAGATGCAGTGCCTTAGACCACTGCACCACTCGGGAGCCCATTTAGTTTGTGCTAGCACAGACTGGATTATGTTCCGGGATTCATTCAATGGCATTGAGGAGTATACACCCCCCGGTACACCCTCAGAATAACCATCAAACAAGCAAAGCGTCAATACATGGTTAAGATTGAATCCCACAACATCGGCTGACGCTCGTCGGATGTGGCAGGGCTTGAAAACTATTACGGACTACAAAAGGAAACCAAGACGCGAGCTGCCCAGTGACGCGAACCTACCAGACGAGCTACATGCCTTTTATGCTCGCTTTGAGGCAAACAACACTGAAGCATGCACGAGAGCACCAGCTGTTCTGGATGACTGTGTGATAACACTCTCYGTAGCCGATGAGAGCAAGACCTTTAAACAGGTCAACATTCACAAAGCCGCGGGGCCAGAGAGATTACCAGGATGTGTACTCAAAGCATGCGCGGACCAACTGGCAAGTGTCTTCACTCACATTTTCAACCTCTCCCTGACCCAGTCTGTAATAACTACATGTTTCAAGCTGACCACCATAGTCCTTGTGCCCAAGGAAGCGAAGGTAACCTGCCTAAAATGATTACCACCCCGTAGCACTCACGTCGGTAGCCATGAAGTGCTTTGAAAGGCTGGTCATGGCTCACATCAACACCATCAACCCGGAACCCGGAAACCGTACACCCACTCCAATTCGCATACCGCCCCAACAGATCCACAGATGACGCAATCTCAATCGCACTCCACACTGCCCTTTCCCACCTGGACAAAAGGAACACCTATGTYAGAATGCTGTTCATTGACTACAGCTCAGTGTTCAACACCATAGTGCCCACGAAGCTCATCATTAAGCTAAGGACCCTGGGACTAAACACCTCCCTCTGCAACTGGATCCTGGACTTCCTGACGGGCCGCCCCCAGGTGATAAGGGTAAGTAACAACACATCCGCCACGCTGATCCCCCCAGGGGTGTGTACTTAGTCCCCTGCTGCTATACTCCCTGTTCACCCACGACTGTGGCCAAACACAACTCCAACACCATCATTAAGTTRGCTGACGACACAACAGTGGTAGGCCTGATCACCGACAATGATGAGACTATAGGAAGGAGGTCAGAGAACTGGCAGTGTGGGTCCAGGACAACAACCTCTCCCTCAATGTGAGCAAGACAAGGGAGCTGATCGTGGACTACAGGAAAAGGCAGGCCGAACAGGCCCCCATTAACATCGACGGGGCTGTAGTGGAGTGGGTCGAGAGTTTCAAGTTCCTTGGTGTCCACATCACCAACAAACCATCATGGTCCAAACACACCAAGACAGTCGTGAAGAGGGCATGACAAAACCTTTTCCCCCTCAAGAGACTGAAAAGATTTGGCATGGGTCCCCAGATCCTCAAAAAGTTCTACAGCTGCACCATCGAGAGCATCCTGACCGGTTGCATCACCGCCTGGTATGGCAACTGCTTGGCATCTGACCGTAAGGCGCTACAGAGGGTAGTGCATACAGCCCAGTACATCACTGGYGCCAAGCTTCCTGCCACCCAGGACCTATATAATAGGCGGTGTCAGTGGAAAGCCCATAAAATTGTCAGAGACTCCAGTCACCCATGTCAGACTGTTTTCTCTGCTACCGCACGGCAAGCGGTACCAGAGCACCAAGTCTAGGACCAAAAGTCTCCTTAACAGCTTCTACCCCCAAGCCATAAGACTGCTGAACAATTAATCAAATGGCCACCAGACTATTTACATTGACCCCCCCCCCCATTTGTTTTGTACACTGCCGGTACTTGCTGTTTATTATCTATGCATAGTCATTTCACCCCTACCTACATGTACAAATTACCTCAACTAACCTGTACCCCCGCACACTGACTCAGTACCGGTACCCCATGTATATAGCCTTGTTATTGTTATTTTATTGTGTTACTTTTTATAATTTTTTACTTTAGTTTATTTGGTCAATATTTTRTTAACTCTTCTTTAGACTCTTCCTATTGCTGGACGGCAGGGACTGGGAGACTAGTCAGGATTGAGGGGAAAGATGAACAGAGCAAAGTACAGAGAGATCCTTGATGAAATCCTGCTCCAGAGCCACAAATACCTGACTGGGGCAGAGGTTCACCTTCCAACAGGACACCGACCCTAAGCACACAGCCAAGACAATGCAGAGATGGCRACGGAACAAGTCTCTCAATGTCCTTGAGTGAAGAAGACTCTAGGCTATAATCACTGCCAAAGGTGTTTCAACAAAGTACTGAGTAAAGGGTCTGAATACTTATGTAAAATGTAATATCTTTTTTGAATTTTTTTGAATACATTTGCTAAATAATTTAAACCTATTTTTGCTTTGTCATTATGGTGTATTGTGTGTAGTTGYGGGGGGACAATTGAATACATTTTAGAATAAGGGTAAAGCAACAAAATGTGGAAAAAGTCAAGACGTCTGKATACTTTCCAAATGCACTGTAGGCCTAAGGCAGAGACAATAAGAAGACAGTGCTGCATAATAAATTCAACAACACTGGTGAAGTCCACAAAGCATATTGCATGTAACAGACAGTTAGTTACATGACCTACAGCATGGTCAATCAAGTTAATGTTTCCGACATTTTCGGYCCACAAAACAACTATTGATTTAGAACCATGGAGTTACAAAAACAGTTGCTGCCTCCACTATTCCAGCACCATTTCACCATCAAATCACCTCTGCTTAGTCTAATGACAGTGACAACTAAAATATACCAAAACCTAGTCCAATCAATGTAAGCTAAATATGATGTGGTTGTCCATGGTTCTGAATTGTTTGTGCATACAAGTCGAAGAAACATGACTCACTCAAGCCAATTCCATGATCCTCTATCTCATGTTGACTAAACGGTCTATCACTGTCATACACGCTTTAAGTTGGTTGTCTTGCTACCTGGCTAAAAACTTAATTTCATGGGTAACGTTAGCTAGTTAACACTAGCTTACTACATCTAGATACATATTGAACTTCCATACTCTCAGGCAAGGGGCACAATGTAGGAATGTATGGTTGGATCAGATTCCCCGTTATAATCATTCGCCAGTACGGAGAATCAAGTAAAACCACAAATCCAAAACCCTATCTCCATCCATGGCTAATTTAGAAAAGAGACAACTTTAGCTAGCTATCAACCATGTGTTCAAATGAAAGGTTTCTTATTGTTGAACACGTGATTGATTTTTAGAGCCTCTCCTTTGAAAGGAATACCTAATTTACATGTCTACCATTGAAGATTTTCAACGTCACTCAAAATTCTGAAGTGCGTTTTGGCCGATTCACCTTATAAACCTCTTACTTTTGTCCATCTACGACGGTCTACTCTGCCTGAATAGTAATAATATTATTGGATAGGGCGACTGAAGAATCAATCTAACAAATCCTTGCTTTGATTGGATCTTGCATTGAAAATGGGCGGGCTTTTACCGGAAATTTCGTTTCTAGTCTGGATGTCGTCATATGCGAGATGGTTCTGTGGACCGAGTGGATATTATGAAACAAAATAAATACAAAATCTAATGTTTCGCGTAAGAAATT
Organism: Salvelinus sp. IW2-2015; assembly: GCF_002910315.2. NCBI lineage: Eukaryota > Metazoa > Chordata > Actinopteri > Salmoniformes > Salmonidae > Salvelinus > Salvelinus sp. IW2-2015. Next base: position 10,150,134 of record NC_036870.1, read on the forward strand.
ATAATTATCTTTTGCACGTCGATGGACCCAATCGCCAACTGAACATCATTCGCTGTAAATCGAATTCGCGGATTTATCTTTTTTTAATATAATTGATCGGTGATTGTCTCACTCCCTCTAATTAACAAACGCCTTGTGGCTATGACTACGGATTTACTATCTGATTTGGATAGTCGTTTCTTCGCTGATAACCTTCTGACAAGCGAGGATTGGGGTAAGTGGGAGAGATATAAATGGTACTGTAATGCATGTTTACCACCTGGGAAGCATGGATGCGTTAGCTAGCTAAAATGATCAGCTAGCTAACGCGACTTTAGCTGATAACGAATGCGTGAAATTGACTATGCATCTTTCATTTCCTAACCTTACCAGGTTGACCCTGACAACAAATTACCTAAAATCATAATGTTAAAGTTGGTGGTAGTTTGGTTTCTTGCGTGGGTGTGTGCGCCTATGACTAGCTATATGTGCGCTGGGCAGCAAACCGGATATGTCACTGTATTAGCACATATAGGAGTGTTAACTTTAGTTATAAAAAGCCTTTGGTATTAGTGTGAGAAAAGCTTGTGCTCTGGAAGCTTTCGTTTTCCATAATATAAAGGCTATCTGAAAAGACCATCGATCCCAAATACCTGAATTACAAACGTATACAATATGTGGAATAAAACCATAGGCCTTTGCCTATCTAAAGACTGAAAACCAAGCTGGCTTTTTGCGACATCTGGGTATCTCGGGCCCTTTTTTTTAAAAATCAATAGCATTTGCATCTGACAGATTGGCTTGCTTTCATTGTAGGGCACTGTATTTTAGATACACAGACCTTTCCCTTTTACTGACTCCCTGATCATTGCTTTTGTATGCTGAAGTTTGCAGACTTAAGTCTGGTTGTCTCACGCAATCTGTAAACTGTGAGCACTTTAACTTCCTGTGATCACTGAACTTGATWAAATTTTACATTTACTATTTATGATAGACAGCATTTAACTAGTTAGGCCTGCAGTATGAATTAAAACTAGTTGTGGAAAACGAAAAGCATTCTTTCAAGAAAAAAACATCCCACGATAATGTAGGCTAGAATTCATTTCAGCCCWAAGTTGTCCCTCTAGTTAATGGGGTCTACTATTATCATGAGTAGCTAACCCGTGGCTAATTAAAATTCAACAGTAATGGGGAACAATTCTCAGCACAGAGCAGGTTGGTTACTGATCCCTCTGCTATTGAAGATGGGTCACCTCAGGGCAGAAAACCTCCCATCTCATGTATTTTAAGCCAGCTTCCCCTCCATTGCTTAGATTTCCCTCAATTTGTAAAGCCGGAAAAACCAAACTGGACTCCTGTGAATTGAAGCTGCTTTGAATTTAAAATGGGTGTAGAAAAGCATCAAATCTTGAGCTCATTTTAGGTGTGTTTATGATCACAACCATCATTTACTAGTAGATCCCTCTTCTTGTTTTAGCTCAAAGGTCAGAGCCGRGTTTCAAGCCCTTGTCAAACCAAATAAGGCACGGGAAACCATGGCGACAAGGGGTCACTGTGGTATAGTGATAAGGCTTTACTTACAACCGCTATAGCAACTGATACTCAAGCAACTTGCGTGTCTGTCCATGTGCATAATTATGTTCCTACAGTGCTAACTAATTGGTCTGTCTGTCCCAGATGCCTGTCTGTACCAGTGTGAGAGCATGGAGGAGGGAGAGGACGGAGAGTACACGAGAGGACCGAAATATGAAACATCGGTACGGACAAAGAGATTTTCTGCTCACAGACCCTGACTGTATTATCTGACCACTGTACTACACATGTTGTATCACCACAACAACGTTAATTCAAAGCTATCAATGATTTAGACCTAATTTCCTGTCTACTCAACATGAGGCCTATTCTAGGAATGGGCATTTGAAATGTTTTGACAGTTAGCGCTCTCACTTTTTTTGTTGATTACTCCAACAGGGGGAGGGGGGTCTATTTTAGAACACAAGGCTCACACTGGAAATAAATATGTGTGCATTTATCTATATATAAAAACAAGTGTKATTTAAGATTCATTTATTGTAACTGTTATATTATATTGTGGAACACAATCTTCAAAAAGGTAGTAACCTTAGCAGTGGCACTTGCTTGTTGAAGCCTATGACTGTGTAATGGTATAGGCTTTTTTTGTTAATTTATCAGACAAGACACTTTTTATTTCCCAAGTCCTATCACATTCAAGACGCATAATTTATAGAAAAAAATGATGTCATATAACTGAATAAAATAGAACGGACTATTTTTCTAAATGAAATAAGTTGCCGATGCGCATATCGCYTCTGGAATAGTTATTCTCAGAGTAATCATTTGAAACGGGGCTCAATTTGGCGAGTTGAGAGACAATTTTCTGAGGGTTACAAACAAAAATCTGTCATGCAGTTGTTTGATTTAGTTTATTTAGCCTTTTCTTTGGAATTTTTCTAAATGAATTAAGAATTCTACATTGAAAACTGCATGGAGATGAATTACGACCACAACATCTGTTTAGTTAGTAGGCCTGTTCTTAATGATTCTGAAAATACGCTCTTTGTCTTTATCAAACAAATGTTTTGGCATATTTTCAGCGTGGAACTGGTCTATGTTTAGTGGGGGTTATAGCCTAGGCTAACCAATTCTAAATGGCATTAGCAGTTCGCAAAGTAGCCTAAGCGGAAAATCGMCAGGACGCAATTATTCCAAAWCTGCAGCTCGTCGTTGGAACACCTATTTCCCTACATCAATCAACTCAGGGACGGAACACAATTTGTTGTCATTTGGCAAGGAATGTAGCTTGTGTATCCCATCAGTTKGATAAAAAAAAATTGGGGGGCATTTATTTCTGTAGGCCTAACAGGAGCTTGTGTGCGCACTTAGCACGCGTGTGTAGAGGGAGTGGACGGAACAGTTTAGTGAGTGAGACACAGAAGGGAAAATGAATTCAAAGAGAAGAACTGATGCTTGGCTTGGTTTCTTTTTTGTTGTTGTGTCCCGCAAATGCACATGTAGAAATGGAACAGTAGAGTCAAACCAAATTYACGMTGTCTTCAAGACAACAACAAAAAAAATATGTAAAATCGGGACAAACGTTTTCTTGCCCATTCAGGCAGCCACAAAGCACATTCCACAAAATAGTTTGACTGTCAAAAAAAGTGATCTTTAGTCGGGTTAAAGAGAGAGTTTTGACATCCGTTTGAGGACTCGATTACTCATGTCCATCCCTATTCCAATCTACATCACCTACAGGTAGCCTAGTGGTTAGAGCGTTGGGCCAGTAACTGAAAGGTTGCTGGATCGACTCCTCGAGCTGACAAGGTAAAAAATCTGTTGTTCTGCCCCTGAGCAAGGCAGTTAGCTCACTGTTCCCTGATCTGTTCCCCGGTAGGCTGTCATTGTAAAATAAGAATTTGTTCTTAACTGACTTGCCTAGTAAAATAAAGTTTAAATAAAATAGTGTGCAATAGTGCGGCAATCTGCTCATTCATCCTTTATCAAATCAAAATACAATTTTATTGGTCACATACACATATTTAGCAGATGTCTTTGTGGGTGTAGCAAAATGCTTGTGTTTCGAGCTCCAACAGTCCTGTAGTATTCAACAATACACACAAATCTAAAAGTAAAGAGTGGAATTAAGAATATATATAAATATTAGGACGAGTAATGTCGGCGTGGCATTGACTAAAATACAGTAGAATACAATACAGTATATACAGTCGGAAGTTTACATACAATTAGGTTGGAGTCATTAAAACTCGTTTTTCAACCACTCCACAAATGTCTTGTTAACAAACTATGGTTTTGACAAGTCGGTTAGGACATCTACTTTGTGCTTGACAAGTAATTTTTCCAACAATTGTTTACAGACAGATTATTTCACTTATAATTCACTGTATCACAATTCCAGTGGGTCAGAAGTTACATTTACACTAAGTTGACTGTGCCTTTAAACAGCTTGGAAAATTCTGATAGGCCAATTGACATCAATTGGAGGTGTACCTGTGGATTTATTTCAAGGTCTACTTCAAACTCGGTGCCTTTTTGCTGACATCACAGGAAAATCAAAAAAATCATCCAAGACCTCAGAAAAACTATTGTAGACCTCCACAAGTCTGGTCATCCTTGGGAGCAATTTCTAAACGCCTGAAGATACCATGTTCATCTGTACAAACAATAGTATGCAAGTATAAACACCATGGGACCACGCAATTGCGTTGTGATAATTGCATCATACCGCTCAGGAAGGAGATGCGTTCTGTCTCCTAGAGATGGACGTACTTTGGTGCGAAAAGTGCAAATCAATCCCAGAACAACAGCAAAGGACCTTGTGAAGATGCTGGAGGAAACCGGTARAAAAGTATCTATAGCCACAGTAAAATGAGTCCTATAGTGACAACCTGAAAGGCCGCTCAGCAAGAAAGAAGCCACTGCCCCAAAACCACCATTAAAAAAAGCCAGACTACGGTTTGCAACTGCACATGGTGACAAAGATTGTACTTTGGAGAAATGTTCTCTGGTCTGATGAAACAAAAATAGAACTGTTTAGCCATAATGACCATCCTTATGTTTGGAGGAAAAAGGGGGGCGCTTGCAAGCCGAAGAACACCATCCCAACCGTGAAGCACGGGGGTGGCAGCATCATGTTGTGGGGGTYCTTTGCTGCAGGAGGGACTGGTGCACTTCACAAAATAGATGGCTTCATGTGGAAGGAAAATGATGTTGATATATTGAAGCAACATCTCAAGATATCAGTCAGAAAGTTAAAGCTTGGTTGCAAATGGGTCTTCCAAATGGACAATGACTCCAAGCATACTTCCAAAGTTGTGGCAAAATGGCTTAAGGACAACAAAGTCAAGGTATTGGAGTGACCTCAATCCTATGGAAAATTTATGGGCAGAACTGAAAAAGCGTGTGTGAGCAATGAGGCCTACAAACCTAACTCAGTTACACCAGCTCTGTCAGGAGGWATGGGCCAAAATTCACCCAATTTATTGTTGGAAGCTTGTGGAAGGCTACCCAGAACGTTTGACCGAAGTTACACAGTTTAAAGGCAATYGTACCAAATTATAATTGAGTGTATGTAAACTTCTGACCCATTGGAGATGTGGTGAAAGACATAAAAGCTGAAATAAATAATTCTCTCTACTATTATTCTGATATTTCACATTCTTAAAATAAAGTGGTGTTCCTAACTGACCTAAGACAGGGAATTTTTACTAGGATTAAATGTCAGGAATTGTGAAACTGAGTTTAAATGTGTTTGGCTAAGGTGTATGTAAACTATCGACTTCAACTGTACATATGAAATGAGTAAAGTGTTATGTAAACATTAAAGTGACCAGTGATTCCATTTCTATGTATATGGGGCAGGTTTGAGTAACCTGGTGGTGGTAGTCGGCTAGTGCTGGCAGTATCAGTATAAACCAGGCAGTGTTACACACTACCTAGCAGTAGTGAGAGTTCAGTGTGTGTGATGCCAAAGATGCCAAAGTTAAGGTAACTTGAGTGAGCCTGAGACGGGCCGGCCGATAATGGGGCTGATTTCCCTGCTGGGGCAACCAACGGCCCACCCCCTACCGACCTACTGACTAATCCAGACGATGGCCTAATTCTGCCCTCCGCTTCCTCTCTCTCTCTCCTCGCAGTTTGACAACGATCTCGTGCTGACCCTTGATCCTGACAATCCCACGTCGCCATGGAGACACCTGGACGACAACCTTCTCACAGGTGCAGAGATTAATAAAGCGTGGCAGGAAGCATAAGGAGAGGTTTTCCTTTTTAAAAGTATTCGTTGTGGTAGTAGACATGTTATTACTACTATAGAAGGCCAATGAAGTAAAATGGCAACATCACTTCAGTTTATCAGTAGAGTGTCATTGCAGCGTCGGTTGTGGTGTACTTTTAAAACCTTTTTCCCTGCCGCTCTCTGCTCTGCCTTCCTCGCACTCTCTTAAGGGGACGTTCCCGTATTGAAAGATGAAATGACGATAACGCAGCCTTTGCCAGTGGACATGTGTAAGTCCCTCTTTGGCTATTGTGTATGTGTTCGTTTTATGGTTGAATGTGAATTAATCACGGTGTCCTTTTTGTATAATTTGTGTGTGCTGTTCCAGTGTTCCGGGTGAAGGCGGAGCCTCCCTCCCCTGCCTCCTCGCTGGCCTCCGACTGCTCCCTGACCTCACTCCCAGACTCACAGGTCAGTCCAGACAGATCAGCTTCCACATCACACTACTAAAGGCACCCTATGCGATATTGATGCATCACAGTTTAGAGACTCTGAGATGCAATGTACACAAAGGGCACATTTTCAGTGACATAGAGCCTAGTCCGAGTATTTCCGAAGTAACCAAAGTGTGAAGCCTGTTTTTATAAAATGTCTTGCACATCTCTCTACCATTCAGATCACAGTGAAAGGAGAGAACCCGCCCACGCCTCCTTATATGTTTGGAGATGTGCTGGCACCACCACTTGGCACATGTGAAGTCACGGTGGCCTCTGCACAACTGGCCCGACCACAGTCCAAACTGCCGRCTCAGCAACACCAAACAGCAACCCACAATGGCATGGACACACAGGCACAGGCCACAGGTACGTGTTTCTACAGTGACGTCAGCTATTGATGTGCTGCACAGGAAAGACTTCAGCCACGAGAGSACGCTTCATGTTTAATATTATGTACTTTCGGTGCAAATGCTCTTGACATTGTTCTTGGCAGACATTTTATAGTGCGTGTCATGTTCTCTCTCTCCCTCCAGTCCACCCCACTGCGYCCACGATCAAAGCCAGTACCATCCTGAGCAGTAAGCCTCTCATCCAGCCCAGGCCTGTGTGTGTAGCGGCTCTCCCCGTCTCCCAGGCTCCCAGTCCGGCCAAGGCCCTCATACTGCACAGCCTGCCTAGCAGGGACCAGAGCAGGCCTGGTGAGTCCTGGGTCCAGACGGACCATTTTTCACACATTACCTTATTCCAGGCTTACCGTTTGGTGAATGCATGAGGTTAATTAAAGGGGAGCGTTGAATTCCAAGTTATTTTATGCATCTCTGTGTGCGTGCATGCTCAAATCACCACAATACCTATTCATGTCTATTCCTGTGATTTGTTGATTAGAAATGTATTTTATTACTGGTATTCTGGATATTTGGGTGTGTAAGAGACCATGACATAATARGTTACGTAATAGCTGAGTGATGTCACCTTCTTTTCCTCTCTTAGTGGTGCTTTCCCAGTCAGTCTGTCTGGGGTCRGCGCCAGCCATCGTCAAAATGGAGCCCGTCTCCCCCACCATGCCTCACTGCCATAGCCCCACGGCCCCATTCCCCAGCAAACCCATAGTCCCGGCGTCCTCTCTGCCAGGGAGCAACTGCAACGGCATGGATGTGAGTGTCTGTCAGTCGCATGTCAGTCAGTCAGTGAGTATTTCTCTTTCACGCTCTTCTTCAACCGCTGCCTTACCCCGGGCTTCACTGTCAGATCACACGCCCAGTTCTGCCGTGATTAACTGTCATGCGCTCTCCCCTCCGACCGGGTCTCAGATGAAGGTGATGAAGAGGCAGCAGCGGATGATCAAGAACCGGGAGTCGGCGTGCCAGTCACGCAAGAAGAAGAAGGAGTACCTGCAGAACCTGGAGGGCCAGCTGAGGGAGGCGCAGCAGGAGAACGAGCGCCTCCGCAAGGAGAACCAGGCCCTGAGGGAGAGGCTTGCCGGGAAAGAGGTACAGGAGGGGTGGAGAGAGGAGTGGGAGGGAAGACGGTACAGGGGAAGGGAGAAAGGAGAGGTAGTGGCGGAGGGGTAGGAGAGAGAGGAGGGAGGGTGGCAGGGGAGCGGGAAAGCCAGGAAACCTCCCTTAAGCAAATGTGTTCGGTGATTACATTACTGAGGCAGAGATGTATTTCCCTAATGAACCGGATGGACTGCTTTCAATTTAAGCTTTCTAAATGAAAGTCTTAAGAATGTGGTTAAGATTTGACTGTTAAAGCAACAACTAGGAATACATTCAAAGAGGACATGTCGGTACTTGCGTGTTTACTAGGGCCGGGACGATTCCAGTATCGCAGTAGGTAAAAATGAAAGCACGAAGCAMACCYAAGTCTTTTGGTTCTTTAAATACCTGCTGTATGTAAAATATTGTGTTCTATAGTTTGGAAAATAAATACATTTGACTCTGGATGASAACATAYTTGTTTCCAACATCAGGTCTCTTTTCCTGAAGTTAAATCCGCTTTGTGTTTTGTTTCCMTGCCATAATACTGAGTATCGCGATACTYGTATTGTCCCGGCCCCAGTGTTTACACTGCTCTAAATCTTCTCTCTGTTCCAGGGCAGTGAATCTGGTAACAACAAGAGGGCCGTCTGCGTCATGGCAGTGCTACTGTTCATGACCTTCAGTTTCGGCCCTGTCAGGTAAAAGTCACTGTTCATAGTCACTGCCATTCAATGACGTGTTATCAATTGGCAAATTGGCCCCCCCKAAAAATCCTGTTTTTAAAAAGTAATGTACATAACTGCATGATTTAGTTGATTTTGACTGAATGTTTTCCTCCAGTATCACAGACAGGAAGCTGGAGACGGGGTTACAGGAAGAGGTGGTCCCTCACACAGGAAGAAATCTCCTGGAGTTTGAGACGGCTCGGGAACATAGCAGAGTGGAGGAAAGGCTAGATCCTGAGGAGGAGGGAGGAGAGGATGGGTGGAAGGGAGGAGAGGTGGAGAGGGAATCCACCGARTCATACCAGTTTAGGTTGGTAATAAAGTCCAATTCATTGTTAACTCTGCATATCCACGATGGTGAGCCTGTTCATTATGACCTTGCCACAGCCATCTGCGGCTGCTGACCATGTGGTTCTAATCGATGAGGCTTTGCAAACATGGTTCAGTCAAGTAGAACGTCATTGGAGAACAAGACCGTGTTTGAGCTTTGCAGAAGACATGCATGCAGTCTAGTCATTGAGAATGCAGCCACACTGGTCTGAACTTATAAATATGTAACAGGCAGTGGTGGAAAATGTATTAAATTGTCATACTTGAGTAAAAGTAKATTTACCTTAATAGAAAATGACTCAAGTAAAAGTGAGTCACGCAGTAAAATACTACTTGAGTAAAAGTCTAATTGTATTTGTTTTTAAATATACTTAAGTGTCAAAAGTATAAATCATTTCAATTCCTTATGTTAAGCAAACCAGACGGCACCATTTTATTACGTTTTTTACGAATAGCCAGGGGCCACTCAGACACAATTTACAAACGAAGCATTTGTGTTTAGTGAGTCTGCCAGATCAGAGGCAATAGAGATGACATGGGATGTTCTCTTGATAAGTGCTTGAATTAGCCCATTTTCCTGTCAAAATGTAACGAGTACTTTTGGGTGCGAGGTAAAGTGTATGGAGTAAAAAGTACATTCTTTTCTTTAGGAATGTAGTGAAGTAACTTACTACTAACAGGCTGTCATAAAATGATGTCCACACATAACTTGCCTGTAAGATGTTTACTTCATGTTTACATCTCTTTAAGGACTTTTGCCCTTTGAAATCACTATGGTTTTCCATATAATATTATTTTATATCATGGTTAGGCTTTCAGAAGGATGTTTCAATCTGTATTACATGTTTTGGCTGTTTTCAGGAACCTGAGTGACGTGTTCAGCGACGTGAAGGACCTGGTCCTGCAGGACATCGACCGCTATTTCACCTCCAATGACTGCAGGCAGTTCAACCGCTCCGAGTCCCTCAGGTCAGCAGCGCTGCTATGGTCCTAACTCAGGCGTCCAGGAGTCTCTCTCTGTCATCCCGTCTCTCACCACATTATGCAAATATGATATTGAGTTTCACCATCTACAGTGCACCTGCGCTCTCAGACAGGACTGTCACTGTATCCATGTTCAAAGGAGGCAGTGTGTGTATATATATATATATATATATATATCCCCATAGATCCTACTGTATTTTGTATTCTACTGAATTAGTCAAGTTTCTGTGTACTCCCCTTGACTTCTACAACTGACTGCTTCACTTTCTCACTCAGGCTGGCGGATGAGCTGAGAGGATGGGTCCACAGGCACCAGATCGACAGGAAGAAGTCTGGAGGGAAGCCAAAGATTGTGAAAAAAGCTAAAATAGCGCAGGTGCGGTTTCATCTAGTTTCTTAGTATTTCTGTACCGGATCATATTTTTGTAGTATTTCACATTCCCACGRGAGTACACATGATACCTCTGGCGTGTTAAAAGACCTCGTTGATGTGTATTGTTTTGGTACACATCAGTTGTTTCCCTTCCCTTTTCTACAGAAAGCGCAGCTTAGGAAGACAAACATCTCCAGATATCTTCCCATTCAGACCCATCGTTCCATTGACAGGTAACCGTTGTCGACCACATTTCCCAGTAATCAACAGTGGTGTTCATCCTTCAAGTGATTAGGGGGGAAAAACTGCTGCTATTGGTATTTGTAGTCTTGGTCTGACCCGAACTATTTGTCTCTCGCAGTCAGATACAAGTGTTCCCTGCTGGTCCAGAGATCAGCTACAGTGACTTCATGGACGCCATCGACCGGCGTGAGGACACCTTCTACGTGGTCTCCTTCAGACGGGTAAGACGGAACAGCAACGCCAAACCTCTAGGGAAGTGAAACCGAGTGGGAATGAAACGGACAGTGGGTGCCATTCACATAATGCAAGACGTATGTCTGACATTCATGAGCCTACGTTCTCTCTCTCTGTAGGATCACCTGCTGTTGCCAGCTATCAGCCACAACAAGACCACACGGCCCAAAATGTCTCTGGTGATGCCAGCTATGTCTGTCAACGGTGAGTTTGCTTTTCTTGATATCTAGACGGAACTATCAGCTCTTTAGAATTGTGCCAGAATATAGCCCCATTGCACTGCTGTACACTGTTTTAAAAACTTTTTGAAATGCTCTCAATCTTTGAACAACGGAGATCTTGAATGTTGAATACATTTTTGGGGTGAATGAAGAGGCATATTACGTAAAATTGTCAACACTTACTAATTAGCTCCAGGGGCGCTGTACTACCATGGCTGACCCTGTAAAACAACACATTTCACTGCACCTAGCCGGTGTATGGGACAAAAAAATGAAATGTTGGGGGGTTGTTGCTAGCCTCTCTATCTGTCTATTGTACACTTCTCTCCCTGTCAGTATGTCTTTTTTTACATGGCACTCTTTCGTTCTCTCTCCCTCCRACAGAGAGTTTATATAATAAATCCCAGGGCTATGAGATGATGATGCAGGTGGATTGTGAGGTCATGGACACCCGGATCATCCCCATCAAAGCCTCCGCTGTTCCCCCGTCCCTCCGCGACCCCCCTCCCGCTCCCCCCYCCCACCATCACCACAGCAACCACACCTCCCTCCGAGGCCGCCACCATCCCCACACCGGCGGAGCGGCGTCTCCACGGCAACCCTTACCTGCCAGAAGACAGGAGGCCGAGTATTACATCAGCCAGGGGGGCGGGGTTTGAGGTTAGTGAAGGTGAACAAATGAGAGGGGGATTGGAGGAGAAAGGAGAGGGTAGTGTAAAACGGGAAGGAGGGTAGTGTAAAACGGGAAGGAGGGTAGTGGGAAACGGGAAGGAGGGTAGTGGGAAACGGGAAGGAGGGTAGTGGGAAACGGGAAGGAGGGTAGTGGGAAACGGGAAGGAGAGGGTAATGGGAGATTAAATAAGGGAGAGTAGGAGGGTTGTAGGAGGCAAATCTGTCGGAATTATGGAGGACATCTGTACTAATTGAAACAAATGATTAACAATGAAGTTACGGTGCCACAATGTTGAAACGTTGTCCCAGCAACTCAAAGCAAATGTGTTTATTCTACTGAAGACTCAATATATTAATAGACCAATGAGTAATACCCACTTCACAAACCTGATCTGTTCACTATAGAAAAAGTAAAAAAAAGATTTAAAKGGTTCACCAATGGCTCCTAACTAAATAATTTCTTAATATATACTTTTTGAAAACCTGCCCAAACATAGACCTAGCAGTTCACTGCACTTAGACACAGCACAGAATTAATCACTGAAATATATGCAGCTAATGGTAGTGGACTGCTCATGGTTTCATTTGAGAACCATTTTTTGTGGAGGTTCCGTTTTGTATATTTTGTGTTTTATCGCTCTCCATTGAAATTCCATTCAAAGGGCTCRTGCAGAAAATTCAGGTCAGATGCTAGTCAGCTTCGATTTGTTTTTTTGTTTSTTTCTTTTATTATGTCAAATGTGTTTGGATTTGAATGAGGATTATTTAACTTGTGCTTATTGGTTGTAAATATCAATGGTAGATTTTGAGATATTGTTTTTTTTWATTATTTTTTTTCATAGCTATATTTTGCTCTGTCCTCTAAACCTCATAATCTTATGGGCACAAACCTTCCGTTCCTATACTCCAGAAGTTAACACGTTAAGTACATGGATCGGCCTAAATATATTTGCTTTGAATGCAGACGACCACCTTGATCATACAGTGTGTTGTGTGTTTGTATATACTTGTCATTTTTTTTATCACTTGCACAAAGTCTTGCAACATCGAGCTTGATCCACTGTATCTCCATGTAATTATGGAGAATGGCAACAGATTTGGTAGTACAGAAAATAAATATAGGCTGTGTTAACATCTGAATACATTCAAGGTCATCAGCAATATAGCGATGTTAAATTACTGACACCTTATCCAGAATCATCCAGGTACTCTGAAATTCTAGAATTGATTGTGTTTCTTATACACGGTATATGTAATGTAATTCTGTAAGCATCGTTTTCAGTTCTATTTGGGGGTTTTACCCCCCAAATGCAGTAAGCTTGAGTCTTCTGACCAAAAGTGGTTTCTGAGTCTACAATGAGATTTGAAGTCATTTTCATTAGTTGCAAACTCTGTCTGAACTCTCGCTATGTTTCGTCTGTCATGCTCTGCCTGATTAACTGCACACTTCTTCAGCAAGTGTATATGTTTGAGAGAATGCCGTTTTATGGGAATACCACCCATTGTTTTTCATTTTTATATAAAAAGTATAATTATTCTTATCAAAAGAAATGAAAGATTAAAAAAAAAAAAAAAAAATTATGAAGCTGTACAAGTTATGTGAGGGGGTTTTGATCTCTTTAGTTGTATTTCCATTTCAGAACCCACTTTAGCCAACGGGAATACAGGAACACAATGCTACTAGTGAAATGYTGGGGTGTTGGATCCAAGACATTCCCTTTTTTGCATGTACATGTCAATTCACTCTCTCACACAAACACACTCGCCACACACATGCACATTATATGTACACACACACACGGCAAAACTTTAAGCATGAAAATTGGTGGTTGTAATGGTAGCAATGTACATATGGTCAATGCCTCTTTTTTTTTCTTAAATGAATTTCTAACTTTAAAAATGATCTTTCTCTGATTATATGACAAGTTTGAACTGCTGCCTCCTTTTGTTTGTAGAAAATGAACATTGAATTTTATAAATAAAGCGATTTTTAAAGTCAGTTTCATTTCTCTCGCACATACCAAAAAAGCATAACTTGAACATAACTAGGGCTCTGAACATGGCTATCAGCCAATTTTTTTGTTTCAGTTTTGCTTAGAATTCTTCTTTACGGATTATAACTTTATTTTTCTTTTTTTTTTTACCTTGATTTGATTATCTCTTAAACCGAAGGTCTCGTTCCAGCATCTTTTATTGTTGATACAAAGAACATCCTTGGTTTAGTCTGGTCCAAATAATCTGAAAATAAGCAGATAATGCCCTCTCTACTGAATGCTTCCACTTCACCTCACTGCTGCATGTAGCCTGACAAATGCAAATGATTAACAAGTCAAATTTGTCTTTGCAGCAGGAGAAATTTGCATTGGGGGAAATACATGCAAAAGGACAACTTCAAAGTAAAGGAAAACTGGTCTGGTGACCAAGTCAACAGCGTCATATAGACTGCCAGCAATGTTTCTCAGTATGAGAACCCATCATTATTCAGGGCCAAGCTGAGGTAGTTTAACGTTCAGCACATACTTTACTATCTCTCGTCATCAGTATGTTTGAATTCCCAGAGGACAGGGCACTACTTTGACAGAGAACCAGGGGCCAAATTGCTGAAGTAAATGCCCAGCTGTGAAGCAGAAGGCAGATGATGGAGGGCAAACAAGAGAGAGAGGTTATCCATTGTAAATGCAGGATGAGGCCTCCTACACAATGACAAAGTTTGAAGCTCACACACTCACAGATCCTGTTCCTGAGGTATTTTCCGAGAAACGAGTCAAGAACAGTCACAAAATAAGAATCCGTCTGACTGATGACTTTGACATTAACTTTAGGGAATGTCAATAATGACTCAGGTTCTTTTTCAGTGGCTTTTCTTGCTCATCAGGCTGTACGGATATCAAAGAACGCAATGGTAAAGGTTAATACAACGTGAGAGACTCAAAACATGTTTGTCTTCATTAGGCATCTTTCACAGCTAGGGGGCACTTGGGTCCTGTGCATTGTGGCTTCTGGGTAAATCAGACCCCAGTCTAATGGTGATATTGTATGACCAATGAAAGAAATGTCCATGTTAGACCCCTACAGGATCTCACAATGGTCCATAACATTTGGGGACATTTCGGTCTGGTCACTTGAATGGTCTGCAGGGAAATACTACTTTTGTTTGGAAACATTTGCTGCTATTTCGGAGGTAATAAAAMATATACTTTTGGCTCAGAAAACATGGGAAAAGAGGGACGACTACAACCAATTTTGATAAAGTAAAAGGTTCAAAGGAGAGTGTTTTGGCTTTGAGAAAGTATGGATCGGGGTGACACCCTAACCCTTGGGGGTGATACTGTAAACATGACAATTCTGCCTCCTGGACATTCCAATGTATTTTTTWWAAACATTTATTTAACTAGGCAAGTCAGTTAAGAACAAATTCTTATTTACAATGACGGCCTACTCCAGCCAAACCCGGACGACGCWGGGCCAATTGTGCGCCGCCCTATGGGACTCCCAATCACGGCCGAATGTGATACAGCTTGTGATTCTCTTTAGATCACACTTCAGTATAGCTGCACAGAAGGTAGTAATTTACACTGATTTACAAGATGACTTGATTAGAAGTTCATGTTTTTTTAACAGTAGGTAGTATGTCTTAGATTTTACATTCAGTAGGAAACATCTTCTCGCTCTCACACATACACATTCAGCTGATTAGGGAGTATTGTAAGGCTGTTTGGCCCTCAGGTAGGGGTTTACAGTCAGCGTCTACATTTACCCCTAGAGTTACAGACATGAGAGGATGTCCCAGTAACCAAAATGACATTAAAAATATGTATAAAATACGTCTTCTTTTTTTTAGGTTCTGAATGAAAGGTGAAAATATGTATTTTCCAGACATTTAAAAGARGTCTTTTCAGGATGTTCAAATTACATATTTTCTAGGTGTTAGTGATGTTACGTTTAATACTGGAGCCCCGAGGCATTCGTCGAAATCGCTAAGCAGCTAACTTCAAAGCAGTGGGCCTCCGCGTGTATCACTTTTATCAGAAATACATCATCAATTATGTCCGAAGCTTCATTTGTTCACGTGCAAACCATGTGTCGCAAAATGCGAGATCCCATTGATTTCACTGTGGTTCCGGTGCTTTCTTCGATTAAGCTGCTTTCAAACCCCGACCGCTACTGGATAACTATCTACTTGGGATCCTGAGTGGTGCAGCGGTCTAAGGCATTGCAGCGCTAGGCGTCACTAAAGACCCGGGTTCGATCCTGGGCTGTATCACAACCGGCTGTGATCGGGAGTCCCATAGGGCGGAACACAACTGGCTTAGCGTCGTCCGGGTTTGGCCGGGGTAGGCAGTCATTGTAAATAAGAATTTGTTCGTAAGTGACTTGCCTAGTTAAATACCGTACTTATAAAGTTAGGATGTTGTTCACGTCATTTCCCCTGACCGGTAGCTTAGCAGGTAGAGTATGAACTATGGAACATTCAGAGATGTGAGGGTATGAGGTCAAATCCTGTTGAAGGTACACTATTTTGAAAATAATTTGATGTGAAAGTAAACTTTCTGCAATGTTGTTCAATTAATTTGTTTTATTTAATATAGTATACGCTTCTGTATTAAGCCTCCTAAATAATGCAAAAAATAGAAGCATGACGTGAACCTGGTAATCCAACTGTTTGTAGGCTATTAAAGCCAATGACTTACCTCTGCGCCACAGAATTTTGATAAAATCAGTTGGGGAAAAAACTCTGATAATCACACGTTGCTATTAATTGCTGACCAGCAGAGGTCACTAATCTGCARTGTGAACGGATAATGAAGCTGTTTGACACAATTGTCTGGAAAGCCTCAATGCTTRAGGAAGCTTCATTTCCCTGTCACTACTGGATTTGAAAATACAGATGTGGAAATCAGGTTTATTTCAAGTTGTACAATAACATTCTCAGTAATGGTTACACATTTTTCTTTTTCTTGCTGTGACTAATATGTTGTTGTTTATCTACCTTAGTTGAATGCCCTGACTATAAGTCACTCTGGATAAGAGCGTCTGCRGAATTACCAAAATGTAAAAACAAACACTTGCAAAGAGTGCTGGGTATTATGCTAATGAGACCCCCCCTCCCAAACAAGTAAACATTTAGGTTGATCCGGACCAAATCTTAACAAATCATAGACGTCTAGGCTAGTTTTCACAAGTTTTCACAGGACAGTATAGTATGGCACAGTTCAGTACAGAAGAGCACAGTAGAGTACTATTGAGTACAGTACGGTACAGGACAGTAGAGTTTAATACAGTAGAGTACAGTTCAGTTCAGTTTATTTCAGTAGAGTACAGAACAGTTTAGTTCAGTAGAGTAGAGTACATTAGAGTAAAGGAGGGTGCAATACAGCAAATTACACTACACTTTACTGTGCTGTACTCTACTGAAATATATTTAATTTTTATTTTCTGTACTCTGCTGTGCTCTACTGTACTGTACTGTGCTGTTCTGTCCAAACTTGTGAAACATAGATCCAAATCTGAACCAATCATAGACGTCTATGTTTGGGGCAAATATAGGCCGATCTGGACCAAAGATCAATGTCCGTGGACGTTGAAATCATGTCCGGTCCGGGGGAAAAAACAAAAAAAGAGACGAGACCAAAAAAAGACGTCCAAAAGACATTTGTGTCAGGCGGTGCTTAGTGGGGTCTATCTGTTCCATCCTCCCTTCCCGTCTGTCCACACAGTGTTCCTTTTCATTCAATCACTGATTGATGACAATGTGGGTGATAAAAGTCACAGTTCAGCGATCCAGCAATCATTTATTGTCATATTATGTGAAGCACTGCAAGTGAAATATGCTTAGTTTGAAGGTGTGATCAAACTGACTACTAGACATATCCCATTTCTATCCACTTATGCACTTCCACTGCAGGGAACACTACACTAAATTCCTGGGTTTTAGATTTTTAAGAGGGATTTGCATTTATTGTTTGCAAACATCACTATAGATATTGATTTACATAATATTAATGACATTGGTCTGTAAACATTTATTATGACAGTATTTCATGCTTCAGGTCATTCTGCGTGCCTCTGCCCTCTGGTGCCCATACTTTACATTGAAACAGGTCAATCTAGTGAGCAATTCATCACTAACAGAAAACCCTTTGGATCCAAGGCAAGGTTTTTCTAAATGGGGTGATGGTCATTGATTCTTGAAACCACATTTAAGTTTATGCATCAACAAGTCCGCAGTCTCAATAGAAAGTTACGGACATTAAGTTACTGACCACTTCCAGAACAAACTCTCTGCAGAGAGAAGGGAGAGAAAATGTACACCCCATCCCTCAGTACTTTGGCAGGAGTGACACAAGCAGTGTCATGCCAGCACAGCCATCTTAATGAGAGAGAGAGAGAGAGAGAGAGAGAGAGAGAGAATGAGAGAGAGAGCGAGAGAGAGAGAGAGAAACATAAAGGGAAATGGGGTTCAAGAGTAGAGTAAAAATTATAATGATAATGTCAGGGATGGAAACTCATTAGTAAGTTTGCTTAACACGATTAAAAAGTCCCCATGACATAATTTCCTTATTTTGTGGTCCTGACAGATGATGTCATTTGAAATATATTACTCTCCTGATTTTTATAATACAGTAATGGGGGTTATTTTTCTGTACTTTTTCTGTATTTCTTTCCTTTTTCTACTATTATTCTTTCTGGCACACAGGGAGAAAGAGTAGTTTTGAAACCAATTGCTGATGACAGACTAGTGTGTGTGTACGGGAACGTCTCTCATTCTCGCCCACTGTGTTTTACGACAGTGTCCAGTTATTGTCTTATTGCTGCTGAAACAATGTCAGAGTGCTCTTCAAACTGTTTTGATCTTCTCATTCACACACGAACATAACCGGCATATACACACATGCAAACCTGCAAAGAGATTCTCTCTCTCACACACACACAGTCTTGTACAACTAACCTTGTGTGGACACACAATTCAGTCCCATTCAAAATCCTATTTTCCCTAACCCCTAAACCTATCCCGTGCCCTTACCCTAACCCTAACCTTAACCCAAAAACCTAACCTTAACCCTAAACCTAACCCTAGCTCCTAACCCTAAAACTAATCCTAGTTCCTAACCTTAATTCTAACCCTAACACTAATTCTAACCTTCACCCAAACCCCTAGAAATAGCATTTGACCTTGTGGGGACTAACAAAATGTCCCCCAGTTGGTCAAATGTTGGTTTGTTTACTATTGTTGTGGGGACTTCTGGTCCCCAACAGTATTGTTAAACACGTCCACACACACACGTCCACACATCCACACACACGTAAACCTTAATGCAAACCATTCATACTATGACCAAGAATGGGCTAAAGATGTCCATTGAAATACATGCCTATTAAATGTCAACAAAGGCCCAACTACAGCTGCTGCAATGTGGGTGAGGGAAAGATAAACTCATAATAATAACAATGGGCCCGGGGCACAAATAGCTTTTATGTCAAGACGGCGATAAAGTCCAACCACCCGGAACAGCCTGGACTTGTAAACACTCTACCACGGGCTGGCTGAACGTGTGTGAGTATGCGTGTATGTGTGAGTGTGTGTGTGTTTATACAGTATGTGTGTGTGTGTCCACTGTCCAGGCATGTACATCTGTTTGCTTGTGTTTACATTGTCTCCAGGTGATGTTGAGGAAATGTCAGGGAATGGATATTGGTTTGTGTGCTGTGTATCTACCTGCGTCTCTCTCTCCACCTTTCTGAGCGAAGACGAGTTTGGAACCTTTCTGAGCGAAGACGAGTTTGGAAATCTGTTATTACACTTAGTATGGGGGTCATGTCGTTCTGTATTCACACCATTTTACGTGTTTTTGCAATGTTCTGTGCTGTTTTTAGTTGTCGTGAAATGTTTTGATTACTTGTTAGATATCACTGCACGGTCGAAACTAGAAGCACAAGCATTTCGCTACATTCACATTAACATCTGCTAACCATGTGTATGTGACCAATAACATTTGATTTGATTTGATTTATAAATGCAGACAGAAAAGACTAAGTAAGGTATACTAAGCACTGTGCTCATTCAGCTTGCTTATCTAGTGGTTAGAGCATTGAGCCAGTAACCGGTAGGTTGCTGGAAAGGTAAAAATCTGTCGTTCTGCTCCTGAACAAGGCAGTTAACCCACTGTTCCCCGGGCGCCGAAGACATGGATGTCGATTAAGGCGCCCTCCGCACCTCTGATTCGGTTGGGTTAAATGCGGAAGACACATTTCAGTTGAATACATTCCGTTGGACAACTGGCTAGGTATCCCCCTTTCCCTTTAACATGTAGCATGTTTAGGTCTCTAAGTTGCCCCCCCAAAAAATCGATACCCTCCAGTCATTTTATTCAATTGAGCTTCATTTCACTTTTATTTGACTGGTTCTGGTTGGCTTGGGCTACAGCAGTGGGAACTCTCCATTATATAAAACTGGCTTCCTGATTTACAACTGGCGGTCCAACTAGGTTTGTGTGCGCTGACAGACAGTATGTGAGATGGGCAAGGTCAGTGTGTGTGTGCGTGTGTGTGTGTGTACAGTAGGGTCTGAAATTATTGACACCCTTGATAAGGATGAGCAGTAATGTCTGTATAAAATTAACAACTGAGCTATATTGTATGCTCAAAATAATGGGGAAATTATATTATTATATATTAATACCACTGCTTAGTGAAAGAGATTTTGTTTAACAAGTCATTTATTTTCTTTAAAAAAATCTAGGGGTCAAAATTATTGACACCCCTAAAGATTCTTATAAATAAAGTATTCAGAAGTTGAGTATTTGGTCCCATTTTCCTAGCATGTAATGACTACATCATTCTTGTCACTCCACAAACTTGTTGGATGCATTTGTAGTTTGTTTTGGTTGTGTTTCAGATTATTTAGTGCCCAATAAAAATGAATGGTGAATAATGTATTGTGTCATTTTGGAGTCACTTTTATTGTAAATAAGAATATAATATGTTTCTCACCATTTTCAATAACAGGGGAGGTTAGCATGTCTTGGGAGTATGATCTTTCATCCTCTAACTTTCTCACTCGTCATTATTCATGATTCATTCAGGATTATCTGTAATCATGGTAGCATCCACATTAATGTAGAAGTGTTTAGAAACATATTCTATTCTCCAAAATGACACAATACATTATTTACCATTCATTTCTATTGGGCACAAAATATTCTGAAACACAACCAAAACGACCTGCAAATGGATCCAACACGTATGTAGAGTCACAAGCTTGAAGTGGTAATTGCGTGCTAGGAATATGGGACCAAATACTAAACTTTTGACTACTTTATTTATGAAAATCTTTAGGGGTGTCAATAATTTTGATAACTACCTTTTTGAGAAAAAAGTATATATTACTTGTTAAACAAATATCTTTGTCTGAGCAATTATACTAGTATAAATTCATAAAATTTCATTTTTTTTGCATACAATATAGCTCAGTATTTGAATTCTTTATTTTATACAGTCATAATTGCTCATCTTTATCAAGGGTGTCAGTAATTTCACCCTGGTCTCAGAGCATTTCGTATTATTCTGTACATAAAGCCGAAACACTCCATTTATTATGTTATGTTATGTTTCGTATGGTATGTATTCATTTGTGGATGTCCATCACTCATTTCATATGATATGTTACGAATTACAGTTCATATTATATGTTACGAATTTGCAAAACATATTATATGTAACATATTTGCAAAACATATGCTATGTTACGAATTCTAGCTGGCTAACGTTAGCCAGGCTAGGGGTTAGGGTTATTTACCCACCCACCCACCCACCCACCCATCCCAACCAACCACCCTACATTTGTTTTTGCCTTAAGTAACCATATGTCTTACGTAACCATACCAAACATAACATAGCATACTAATTTGAGTGTCCTGGATTTACATTTACTATTTTACGTCTAGTCCAGGCCGATAATTTCGGACCCCACAGTACGTGTAGATGTGCGTGTGTGTACAGGGCCCACGTGTGAGGGGGGACAAGCAAATCTCTTGAAAGAGAGAGTCTAGATTTATGCCACCTTGTCCGAGCTGGCGAGTGTGATTTACACGGTGTGCGCGTGAGCCAGTACTATGAGCACTGAAACAGCACATGTTCTCACTGTTTATATATGCAYGGAAATATGTCCTTGCTTTGTGTTTTAAGTGTTGAGCACATGCCCTGGGCATATGTCTGCCTTGGGCATATGTCTGCTCTGTGTGAGCCTATACTTTGTGGGAATGAACATATTCGACACAATAACAGATTGAGTTCTGATGAACATGCAGAGCGTAAAGGGTGGCCAAGCCTTCTCCCGCTGGACTTATAATTCTCCACTAATCCCGGTTAAATGCTGTTTATCATTTCTCATTTGAACATGTGGCAATTATAAGCAATTTAAGGACAGCAGCAGTTAAGGTAGCTGTTAAATGTCTCCACATGCTCACAGCAACTGTGGAAAAAAAGCTCTGGCTTGCTCATTTCAGGGCATTTTCCCTAATAAACACCTTGTGCCAGAGCCAGCCTGCTACACTGGAGTACAATGGCAACAAGCCTGTACAATACCGCCATTAGCACTGTAATCATGTCACCAGCTCCCGGCTAAAAGCCATCAACGATCTCTGTAAAAATYCGGTTAAATGTACGTCCATAAATGTTTATTTAAAGTGCTTGGTATGTGTTGGGAGATGGTAGGCCAACACAGCTATATGGAGAAATGAAGTTGGTCACTCAGACCAGCTCATCTTGCAATGGTAAGACTGCATTGGGTTTTATGGACACTCTCTGGCCAATATGCTGCCTTCGCTGAAGCTACCTCACAATCAGCTCTTTTGACTGAGGGCCCGATGCATCAGATGACCCAGACGGGCGTTGACCCCTAAATCTGTGTATGTGTCCTAACTTCAAGCCACAGGTCTGCGAATAACGAAAGCAGCGTGAAGACCGCTACCTGACTACGAGGAAATACCTCTGGTCTGAGTGTATCTGTGTGTGTTCATGCACATGTGTACGTGGATGGATCTTATGTATGAGTGCGTCTGCACTGGATGTGGTAAATGTGTTGTTAAACGGGCTTGACTCAGTAACGCTTGTACATGACTGCAGGAGGTAAGTCTTTTATAGAAGACTTAAGAGTAGCAATGTTGGCCTCCCGGGTGGCGCAGTGGTCTAAGGCACTGCGTCGCAGTGCTAGCTGTGCCACCAGAGACTCTGGGTTCGAGCCGGRCGCGACCGGGAGGTCCATGGGGCGATGCACAGTTGTCCGGGTTAGGGAGGGTTTGGCCGGTAGGGATATCCTTGTCTCATCACGCACTAGTGACTCCTGTGGCGGGCTGGGCACAGTGTGTGCTGACCAGGTCACTAGGTGTACAGTGTTTCCTTCGACACATTGGTGCGGCTGGCCTATGGGTTGGATGCGCGCTGTGTTAAGAAGCAGTGCGGCTTGGTTGGGTTGTGTTTTGGAGGACGCATGGCTCTCGACCATTGTCTCTCCCGAGCCCGTATGGGAGTTGTAGCGAAGAGACTAGACTGTAACTACTAACAATTGGATACCACGAAATTGGGGAGAAAAAGTTTTTTTTTTTTTTTAAGTAGCAATGTTACATGGACACTGTTTTTATCGAATACTGCATCTGAATTCACCATTTGCATAAAAGGGTATGGGTTACAGTTATACATGCATTCAAGCGTCAAATGTGTATATTTGTGTGTGGGGAAATGTGCTTTATTGTGTGTGTGTGCAAAATAATGGAAAATATATGTCATGGATTGGGCGTGTTTATGTTTGTTTTTAATGTGTTTTACTGTGTACTTAAACCACCTCATGTCTTCTCTCAAACCTCAGATGAAAAGTTATTAGCTGGCACCAACGGTCCCAAACCCAGAGATCCCGGGTCTACAAGAGATACAGTCTTCCTCTCGCTGTATGGGTACTGTCTCTTCGTCTGTCTCTATCTGTCATCAAATTTTACAATCAAGAAACTATGTAACAAAAAAAAGCAATGTGTTAGATATTATAGCAATATTCAAAACAGTCAAATCAAAACATCATGTGGCGCTGATTTACTTTGTTCCCTTTTTATCTGTTGTTGCATGTACTGTACTGTATGGATCTGTCCTCCAAGAGCCAGCCATCTCCTTCACTGACTGTCCTTGTCCTGACATTTTTGCCTCTTTCTCTATTTCCTGAATGGTTGACACAGTACGTGCCACCATTTTGGCTCCAGAGTAATAAGAGTCAACTGGGGCTGCTTTAAAAGTGAGACAGAGATAATCTGTGTGCGTGTATGCGATTGTGCCTGTATCCACCTGAGTCTGGAGAGCTGGAAATTAGGCAGAGGCTGCTAGGTCCAGGGACCATGTTGGCTCTATTTCAATGGCTCTGCATGGGGACTATGGCAGTAGGCATGTGTCCATCTTGGCTCTAGCGCTTCATGGGTTACATCTTTCCCTGCAGTGGAAAAAGAGCGAGCAGGGGACACAGAGAGGAAGGGAGAGGCATGTCAGAGGAGGGAGACTTCCCATAAATGTCAGTTTGGACAATTCTAGCCAGACTTCAGGGGAAATGCCCCCTCAGAATATTCAGCCTTTTTATTGAAAAATATGATGATGGAGAGGCAGGGAGGACTTTAAAAAAAACATGAAGATTTGCAGAGAAACATAAACCAAATGGTCAAGGAAAATTCAATAAGAGTTCTTAAGTGATGGGGAGAGAGCGAGAACACCAGACAGAGGCAGGGAAATAAAGAAAGAAAAAGATTAAAGCTGAACGAGCTCTTATTGGAACTGTGTGTACATGCGTTGGCCTTGATTTATGACCTTTAAGTGTTTTGGCAAAGATGGAATATTGCTGTCATAGCCATAAAGTCACTTTGAATTTRTGAGAGAGAGAGTAGTGGGAGAGAGAACACAAAGAGAGGGTGGAGGGCATACGAGACTGCAAAGAGTCTGCACATGGAGAAAGAGACAGGCAAAATTAAAGAGTGCTAGAGTCAAGATAATAAAGAAACGGTCAATTTAATTTATTCAAAATGTTACACTCCATGAGGGAGTWTCATGGAAACATGGTGCTAAAAATATTGACGGTTGCTTTTAAGCGTTGAAAAGAACAGAGGCAGAGACACAAGGAAGGAGAAAAGGGAAAAAAAGACAAGGCGAGTGAACAGAATATTGGACAAAGCCATTACGTTAACTTGCGTTCCGCTGGTCAGTCGTTTTTCAAGCRTCAGACAGCGGGTGTCACCAGCTCTGTGGAAACCGTTGGGTGGGAGGAAGGGAGGAGGAATTTGGCTGGTAGGCTACAAAGASCTATGTCACCATCTGAAACCYTGACGTCCAGCGCTTTATTGATTCCATAACTTTGCGTTCCGGGTATAAGACAGCCTTCTATCACCTCATCAAATCAGATTTCCTGATATGTGCAAAKCAACCATCCCACAATCCAATTTTCTATATTTTCGCTACCACGCAGTCAAATTTGCTAACTTTCTGGAATGGAGAAAGTGTGAAAGGCAACACCTGCCAGAGATAGGACAAGTACATGAGGAACTGAGAGCGGAGGATGAAAAGGAAGTTTCCCTGTTGCACATAAACTGGACTGTCATMGAGTGAAAGCATTGGTGAGCTACATATCTCATCGTTGRTGTCACTGCATTGCTCTGCCATGACCTCAGCGTAATGCAGAAAGGTTAAAGGGTAAAAAAAAAAGCCATATTTCCCCATGACAATGGCCTCTTCACAAAAAGTGTCTAAAACTCCATGATACATCAAATTGACTCAGATTGTTGGCCTTTGTGGGAATTTGAAAAATATTTACGATTGTAAAACAAATGTTTCTCTGTACGAGCCACTGTTGCTTTTGTGGTTATTTTAGGCAAGAAGGATGATCTGATCAGATATCCAAATCATCAGGATGAAGGGTACCAACGTGTCAGTAACAACTGACATAAAACACAGTATGTGAACTCCAGGTCTGCAACATGGGCACTCTACAGTTTCATTGTGCCATATTYCCAGTAATAAAATGTTTGAGCTTTACTGCAATGGGAACATATGCTAAAATGTGTTGATGGAAATTCAGTGACCTGTCGAGTGAAGGTAAAGTACAGTATCTCTGTACCATTTTGCATCATGAGATGGGATTCATAGCCCAAAGAGAGGCTTTCATTTTCTAGCATGTTTTATGGACAAAATTGTGTTTATACACCAGTGGAAAGTTTGCAAGAATTTTTTTTGCAGAAGAACAACACTTTGAAAACATGAAACTGTTGTCTGCAGTTACTTTACTGTATTGTCTTAACATTTATTTGGACATCTTTTTACAGCTTTTTGTTCTTCCACTGCATGTTGAGTTTT
Source organism: Salvelinus sp. IW2-2015 (assembly GCF_002910315.2). NCBI lineage: Eukaryota > Metazoa > Chordata > Actinopteri > Salmoniformes > Salmonidae > Salvelinus > Salvelinus sp. IW2-2015. The sequence continues at coordinate 10,175,998 of NC_036870.1, forward strand.
CAATACTCAATCTTTCAATACTCAATCCCTTTGTGTTTTTGAAAAGCATCTAAGTGAATTGGAATMAAATATTACTATTAAGTATTACATGAATACTTTGCTAAGTTGCTAAGAACTTACATGGATTTGTCCATTGTTATTCATTGTCACTGTCTCTGCTTCCGGGAAGGAATGTTGATGATGTCATTATGATCTCAGACAGTTCGACAAAGACTGACTATAAGCCAGACTTGTGTTATTGTAACTTCTAGATCTAAATCCGTCCYCACTATAAGATGGTAGACTGATTGGAGATTGGAAGTGTTTTCCACAACCTGGGAAGGGACTAGCTGTCGCCTATAAAGAATCATCAGCTGGGARGCTCAACCTTCAAGTGCAGGACTACCTATTCTTACTTCAATTCGTTAGGAGGTAAAACAGCAAACCTTCCCATACATCAGAGTGCTAATGTAATGGGTAACTTCAACCAGAACCACCTGACTTGAGCGTTAGTGTGGGGTCTGACTCATAGCTACCTTGCCTCATTGCACCGTCACCCACAGAGCAATGCACGGCTGAGTGGGTCTGTGATAAAGGAACCTGCCTGGCCCTTGGGTCCCCCAGGGTCCATTCACAGCCTGGTAATGTGGAGATAAGATGCCTACACTATGTGACGGATAGTACAGTACAGTTCCGAACAGGTTCCAATGTCAACAAGGCTACCGCCATGAGACGCATAGGTAACTGACATCATGTCAGAWTAATGTGGAAATTACGGTGTCATGTCGGACTACAGAGAGAACTGCGGAGTGATGAATTAGCAACTGGCGCACTCGCCAGCAGGGGAGAAGACGGGAACAAACTGTGTATAAATATACACTGTAGATGCCATCGCCCTTTCTTCAGAAGCTCAGGCTGACCATTAGAAACTCACTCGCAGAGAGACGGGAAGCAAAAGAGAGGGAGAAAGAGACACTCACCTGGAAACCATTAACCTGACAGCTGCGTCTCCAAGGGGGAGGGACTTTGGGGGGATGCGAGCAGTCATGTGTCCCCAATAAAAGGGTTTCCCCCCCATATGTTTTGCACTGATGGGTTTAACAGCTGCTGTAAAATATTCATTGCTAATGTAACACAGGCCCATACTTTGAAAAAAAAAAAGTAGGGGCTCTCACACACAGACAACAAATATTAATTGATATATCTCAAACACTTACTAAAGTGCTGCTTTCTAGGGTCTATCATTAGCTCATAATGAAAATACAAGAAATAAGAAACTGCTCATRTCGATTTCATCCGATAATTGCAAGTAACTTTGCCATACTTGGTGTTTTACCCATTACAATGTAGAGATGAAGTAAGTACACACACCCATTACAATGTAAAAAACAAATATTCTTAATTATGAACTGGGTGGTTTGAGCACTGAATACTGATTGGTTGACAGCCGTGGTATATCAAACCGTATACCACGGGTATGACAAAACATTTATTTTTTACTGCTCTAATTATGTTGGTAACCAGTTTATAATAGTAATAAGGCACCTCAGGGGTTTGTGGTATATGGCCAATATACCATGGCTAAGGGCTGTATCCAGGCACTCCGCATTGCGTCGTGCTAAGAACAGCCCTTAGCTGTGGTATATTGGCCATATACCACACCTCGTGCCTTATTGCTTAATTCAATCACCGCTACGGGATAGCTACAGTATGTTGTTTGGCCAAGGGAAACTCCTTGGATGGGGATACAATGTCAGCTTTGTTTAGCCTCAGTTGGGTTATTTCTCCTGCAGACAGTTGTGTTTGTGTGAAGACCACATAGTCTCAGGAGATGGTCCATGTCACAGTTAAAGGGAGTAAACCAGGAGTGAAATACTTCACCTCTAGTTCAGTGGCATTCAGCCTCCTTTGCGCTCTACTACAGTGACTAACCAGTCATATATGCTAGCTAGGCCACACAGAAACGCAAGTGCCTCCAGAAAGGTTTCACACCCCTTGACTTTTTACACATTTTGTTGTGTTATACCCTAAATATAAAATTTAGTAATGTATATTTTTGTCACTGGCCTAAACACAATGTCAAAGTGGAATTATGTATTTTCCACATTATTTCTAACAAATTAATTAAAAATTAAAAGCTGAAAAGTCTTGAGCCAATAAGTATTCAATGTCTTAAGTCAATAAGTATTCAACCCCTTTGTTATGGCAAGCCTAAATAAGTTCAGGAGYAAAAATGTGCTTAACACGTCACACAACAAGTTGCATGGACTCACTCTATGTGCAATGATAGTGTTTAATATGATTTTAGAATGACTACTTCACCTCTGTACCCCACACATACAACTATCTGTAAGGTCCCTCAGTTGAGCATGAATMAATCACAAAGACCAGGGAGGTTTTCCAATGCCTCGCAGAGAAGGGCAACTATTGGTAAAGGTGGAATAAAATGTAAAAAGCAGACAGTGAATATCCCTTTGAGCATGGTGACGTTATTAATTATACTTTGGATGGTGTATCAATACACCCAGTCACTACAAAGATAGAGGCGTCCTTCTTAACTCAGTTGCCGGAGAAAAAGGAAACCGCTGAGGGATTTCACCATGAGGCCAATCGTGACTTTAAAACAGTTACAGAGATTAATGGCTGTGATAGGAGAAAACTGAGGATGAATCAACAACATTGTAGTTACTCCACAATACTAGCCTAATTGAGAGAGTGAAAATAAGGAAGCCTGTACAGAATARAAATATTCCAAAACATTTGCAGWATCACTAAAGTAATACTGCAAACAATGTGGCAAAGCAATTKACTTTTTGTCCTGAATACAAAGTGTTATGTTTGGGGTAAATCCAATACAACACATTACTGAATAGCACTCTCCATATTTTCAAGCACAGTGGGGGGGCTGCATCATATTATGGTTATGCTTGTYACCGTTAAAGACTGGGGAGTTTTCAGGATAAAAAATACATGGAATGGAGCTAGGCACCGGCAAAATCCTAGAGGAAAACCTGGTTCAGTCTGCTTTCCACCACACACTGGGAGATGAATTCACCTTACAGCAGGACAATAACCTTAAACACAAGGTAAAATCTACACTGAAACTGCATACCAAGAAGACAGTGAATGTTCCTGAGTGGCCGAGTTACAGGTTTGACTTAAATCTACTTGAAAATCTATGGCAAGACCTGAAAATTGTTGTCTAGCAATGATCAACAACCAATTTGACAGAGCTTGAAGAAGTTTGAAAAGAATAATGGGCAAATGTTTCACACTGCAGGTGTGGAAAGCTCTTAGAAACTTACCCAAAAAGACAGCTGTAATCGCCGCCAAAGGATCTTCTACAAAGTATTGACTCAGGAGTGTGAATACTTATGTAAATTCTATATTTCTTTATTCATTTTAAATGAATTTTCAAAAAATTTTACTAAACGTTTTCATTTTGTCATTATGGGGTATTGTGTGTAGATGGGTGGGGAAAAAATYTAATCAATTTTGAATTCAGGCTGTAAAACATTAAAATGTGGACTAAATCAAGGGGTATMAATACTTTCTGAAGGCACTGTATATGCCAATAAAAACACAAACACATTTACAGTTTGAGCAAAGCTAGACGAGCAAAGAACATTCTCAAATGTTCTCTAGCTTYTTCACATAAAATGCTATTAAATGCCTATTAATGGAACACACACACAGACACATTATGTTAGGTATCTTATGAGACTAATACAAATTATACCGCTAATAAACATTCTACCCACTTCAGGAGTGTATTTGTTGTTATTTATTTTACAKATTTTTGTTGTTTCGTTTTGGCCAGCAGTACTGAAGTACCTTAGGGAACTCTGTGTGCTGTGGACTCATGTGCCCCCTCAGAAGAGGTTGTGGCACAGAGGTCAGCAAGTGTCAACAGAGATTGACTGTGTTTGGCTAATTAAAATGACCTACAGTAATCTGAATAGGGGTATTTATATGGAGCTTGCTGTTACTCACCAGATTTGGTTCAATTCATACGCTTCACATACAAGCACTGTGTGTTGCAATATCCCGAACAATCTGGAACGGAAAATGATTTGTTAAGTGCATTTCTATATACTGTAGCTACTTCAGTGAAATTAGCATGTTCAAGTTCACTGAACGAAGTGGGACCAAAGAGACTGGTGGGGCCAAATACTAGGTGTAGATATATAATAAATATAGACAGGGTGGTGAGGAAGGAAGGTGGGAGAAAAGGTGAATTATATTATTTTAATCCAAGTGGGTGTTGGCGTGGGGCTCCAATACAAGCATGGCAGCACTACAGGCCCAACAGCACACCTTCAATAGCCCCACTGTGCCTAATGTCACGTTAACCCTCTCATTAACGCTGAGTCAACAGCCAGGCAAACAGCCCTCCTTCAAAGCACTGAAGTGAAATATTTCATTCGCAACACTCCCCCTCTCTTTTTTCATTTTTACTGCCCCAGCTGTGATATTTATTTAATGTTTCTGCATCCCTTGATTTCCCCCCTCTCTCTCACACACATTCAGCATTACTCAGATTCTTCAACTCCTTTTTTCTGAATGGTCGGCTTTGAGTTTGAGAAAAAAAAAAACTTTTTCTCTATTCCTTGTTACAATGGTGCCCTTTCACGTCCCCGGAGAGACAGAAAGGTCTTTTTCAAGAACATTTTTTCTGTTTCCAAATGTCCCTTCGTCAATGCCTAACCTCTGCCACCTACATCATTGTCTGTTTCATTACAATGATAGTCGCCAACTATTACCCATACTGTATGTCATGTGAATAGTTAGCTAACCAGGGGCGCAACTGTCATTGCGGACGGACGGACGGGGGGTCATGTCCCCCCCACATTTTGAAATTGCATTTTTGTCCCCCCCAGTTTCAGTGTCAACGCTGTGGTTTAAGACTGTTTGGAGCGGTCAGCTGGCTGGATTTAGGACCGCATGGACACCACAGAGTGGATTGACAGGCTGTATGAAGGCAAAGCTTCTCGAAGGCTGGATGGACAAGCACGGGAGGGTTGAGCATAGTTCATTGTGTTTGTGTTGTGCTCTTTCACCAGTTTTAAAAGCAAGCAAAGCAAAAACTGGCTACTCTTTAGTTGACTGATGTAGCTGGCAAGGTAACTGCTGTTTGACTTAACATATTTTATAAAATATTATTTGCAGTGCTGAGCTAGTATTGTAATTGACATGTAACATTAGGGGAAAACCTAGTCAGTTGTACAACTGAATGCCTTCAARTAAAATGTGTCTTCCGCATTTATTCCAACCCCTCTGAATCAACATCCACATCTTTGGCGCCCAGGGAACAGTGAGTTTAACTGCCTTGCTCAGGGTCAGAARGACAGATTTTTTACCTTGTCAGCTTGGGTATTTGATCCAGCAACCTTTCGGTTACTGGCCCAACGATCTAACCACTAGGGGATGAAACATTAGCTAATATTTCATCCCCTCTTGACTGGGGTGAATGAATAAGCTACGCTAGCTAGTAGCTACCACAGCCAGGTCAGCTCTAGCCTCTATCTGTCAGCCTCTATCAGATAGCGATATGAAGTGGCTATTCTTATTATCTAACAGCTGTTGTTTGTATGGAAGTGTTTTGTAGCCTTTGTTTTGTCTCATTTCAGAAGTAAATGAACTTGGCTAGCTTTCGCCAGTTGTTCTACCATTACACGGAACCCAAACCGGCTGCGCGCGTGCGCCATCGTGCGCTATCGTGCATACATTTATTTTGTCCCCTCACACCAAACGCGATCACGACACGCATGTTAAAATATCCAAACAAACTCTGAACCAATGACATTAATTTGGGGACAGGTCGAAAAGCATTAAACATGTATGGTAATTTAGCTAGCTAGCTTGCACTTGCTAGCTAACGTTAATTTGTCCTATTTAGCTAGCTTCTTGTTGGTAGCTAATTTGTCCTTGGATATAAACATTGAGTTGTTATTTTACCTGAAATGCACAAGGACCTCTACTCCGACAATTAATCCACACATAAAACAGCCAACCGAATCGTTTCTAGTCATCTCTCCTCCTTCCAGGCTTTTTCATCMTTGAACTTATATGGTGATCGCATCTAAACTTTCATTGTATTACCACGACAACCTGCAACAAAGTTTGTCTTTCAGTCACCCACGTGGGTATAACCAATGAGGAGATGGCACGTGGGTACCTGCTTCTATAAACCAATGAGGAGATGACTTTCAGCGCGATCTGCGTCAGAAATAGGAACGACTTCTATTTTAGCCCTTGGCGTCGCAGACGCTCGTTGGCGCGTGCAAGCAGTGTGGGTGCAAGCAGTGTGGGTGCAATAATTGAATAACATGGATTTCTAAATTTATTTTGCGACACTCGCGCACGCGACGTGTCCGGTCTGGTCAGCATGTTAGAGAGAGAGATAACGTTAGCTATTATTCTTGCCTCAATCACACTAGACCTGAATCAAACGATAAAAACATCTGCCAAACTATTGAAGATTGATATTCTGATGTTTTTTCAGTGCAATATGAGTGTTATTAGTCAGTATGACAATGTAACGTTATTGATCTGTCAGTTTTCTCTAGCCAATTCCCTTCTTTTCACACTGACAAAGTAATAAACAGCTCTAATGATACAGGCTTCACTGTCATGTTGTACAGTAGAGGTCTGCGCAGTATAGATTTCTTCATCCCGCTTCCGCCCGCAAGAACTGGTCCCAAACCCAACCGCAGTCCTGCAATGTTATTTTAAGAGTACAGTATGTGACGCAGCTCACTTGCCAGCCATGGTCCTAATTTTGCGCCCTATCAGGCAATATCAAATGCCCAAAAACAACTTAAGAAATATGTTAAATTATCAGAGGTTTTCACATGGCCCTTACAGTGTATTACTGGGCTATATCAGCCATATGATAGATGTCATTTGAAGAGAGCAGAGTAGGAGAGACTTCAAATCAAATAAAATTTGATTAGTCACATGCGCCGAAGACAACAAACAGGTGTAGACCTTACAGTGAAATGCTTACTTACGAGCCCCTAACCAACAACGCAGTTAAAAAACCCAGAATAAGAATAAGAAATAAAAGTAACAAGTAGTTAAAGAGCAGCAGTAAAATAACAATAGCGAAACTATATACAGGGGGTACCGGTACAGAGTCAATGTGCGGGGGCACCAATGTGCGGGGGCACCGACTCGCGATGAGTCGAGGTAATTGAGGTAATATGTACATGTAGGTAGAGTTATTAAAGTCACTATACATAGATAATAAACAGAGAGTAGCAGCGGCGTAGAAGAGGGGGGGGATTCCAAATAGTCTGGGTAGCCATTTGATTAGATGTTCAGGAGTCTTATGGCTTGAGGGTAGAAGCTGTTAAGAAGCCTCTTGGACCTAGACTTGATGSTCCGGTTTTGTTGTGCCCTCTTCACGACTGTCTTGGTGTGCTTGGACCATGTTAGTTTGTTGGTGATGTGGACCCCAAGGAACTTAATATTATTATTACTTTTCTCCCCAATTTCGTGGTATCCAATTGTTAGTAATTACTATCTTGTCTCATCGCTACAACTCCCGTACGGGCTCGGGAGAGACGAAGGTCGAAAGCCATGCGTCCTCCGAAACACAACCCAACCAAGCCGCACTGCTTCTTAACACAGCGCCCCTTCCAACCCGGAAGCCAGCCGCACCTATGTGTCGGAGGAAACACCGTGCACCTGGCTCCCTTGATTAGCGCGCATTGCGCCCGGCCCGCCACAGGAGTCGCTGGTGCGCGATGAGACAAGGATATCCCTACCGGCCAAACCTTCCCTAACCCGGACGATGCTAGGCCAATTGTGCGTCGCCCCACGGACCTCCCGGTCGCGGCCGGCTGTGACAGAGCCTGGGCGCGGACCTAGAGTCTCTGGTGGCGCAGCTTGCGCTGCGATGCAGTGCCCTAGACCACTGCGTCACCCGGGAGGCGACCCCAAGGAACTTGAAGCTCTCAACCTGCTCCACTGCAGCCCCGTCGATGAGAATGGGGGCGTGCTTGGTCCTCCTTTTCCTGTAGTCCACAATCATCTACAGGAAAAGGAGGACTGAGCACACCCCGATTCTCATCACGGGGCTGAACTTTCTCTTGAGCTATTTTTATATACATTTTCAGACTGAGAAATATGAGTGATCAATATTTAGTCCTATTTCTAGGCAATGTTGTAAACTATAGCCTAATCATAGGCCTATTTAGGAAGTACATTTCCTTGAAAAGATAAGTGCCCTGTGCTTCTCAGCCCATGCATAGGCTATAGCCTGGTCTATTTAATTGAGACCACATGCGCACTTGATCTCGTAGGTATGGCTACTGAACTGGAAGCAACAAGAATGATGACAGCGACACTTGCTACGTTTTGCATAGTCCTATAGGATATGTGCAATCGGAAAGTATTCAGACCCCTGGACTTTTTCCACATTTTGTTATGTTACAGCCTTATTCTAAAATGGATTAAATTGTTTTTTCCCTACATCAATCTACACACAATACCCCATAATGACAAAGCAAAAACAGCTTTTTAGAAATGTTTTCAAATTGATATATATATAAAAACGAAATAGTACATGTACATAAGTATTCAGACCCTTTACTAAGCACCTTTGGCAGCTTGGGTATGACGCTACAAGCTTGGCACACCTGTATTTGGGGAATTTCTCACGATCCTCTCAAGCGCTGTCAGGTTGCATGGGGAGCGTAACTGCAAGGCTATTTTCAGGGCTCTCCAGAGATGTTCGATCGTGTTCAAGTCTGGGCTCTGGCTGGGCCACTCAAGAACATTCAGAGACTTGTCCCGAAGCCACTCTTGCGTTGTCTTGGCTGTGTGCTTAGGGTCGTTGTTCTGTTGAAAGGGGAAACTTTGCCCCAGTCTGAGGCCCTGAGCGCTCTGGAGCAGGTTTTCATCAAGGATCTCTCTGTACTTTGCTCCGTTCATCTTTCCCTCGATCCTGACTAGTCTCTCAGTCCCTGCCTCTGAAAAACATCCCCACCACAATGCTTCACCGTATGGATGGTGCCAGGTTTCCTCCAGATGTGACACTTGGCATTCAGGCCAAAGAGTTCAATCTTGGTTTCATCAGACCAGAGGATCTTGTTTCTCATGGTCTGAGAGTCCTTTAGGTGTCTTTTAGCAAACTCCAAGCGGGCTGTCATGTGCCTTTTACTGAGGAGTGGCTTCTGTCTGGCCACTCTACCATAAAGGCCTGATTGGTGGAGTGCTGCAGAGATGGTTGTCCTTCTGGAAGGTTTTCCTATCTCCACAGAGGAACTCTGGAGCTCTTTCAGAGTGACCATCGGCTTCTTGGTCACCTCCCTGACCAAGGCTCTTCTCCCCCGATTGCTCAGTTTGGCTGGGCGGCCAGCTCTAGGTAGAGTCTTGGTGGTTCCAAACTTCTAGCACAGACTCAATGCTGCACAAATATTTTGTTACTCTTCCCAGATCTGTGCCTTGACACAATTCTGTCTCGGAGCTCTACAGACAATTCCTTTGACCTCATGGCTTGGTTTTTGCTCTGACATGCACTGTCAACTGTGGGACATTATATAGACAGGTGTGCCTTTCCAAATCATGTRCAATCAATTGAATGTACCACAGGTGGACTCCAATCAAGTTGTAGAAACATCTCAAAGATGATCAATGAAAACAGGATGCACCGGAGCTCTATTTTGAGTCTCATAGCAAAGGGAACATTTCTTTTTTTTTTTGCTTTGTCATTATGGGGTATTGTGTGTAGATTGATGAGGATATTTTTTTATTTAATCCATTTTAGAATAAGGCTGTAACGTAACAAAATGTGGAAAAAGTCAAGGGGTCTGAATACTTTCCGAATGCGCTGTAGCCTACCTTTTAGAAGGACGATTTGCAGGCAGAGACAAATAAATGGGTAATCAATTCTTATTGAAAATAAAAAGGCGCAAACCTTGCTCACCATAGTAACCTAATCTATGTGGACATTGTGCCTTTTCCTTTTCAATGATGATTACATTTTTTGATTGCACTTGAACATCTAATCAAATGGCTACCCAGACTATTTGCATTGCCCCCCCCCCCCCTTCTATGCTGCTGCTACTCTCTGTTATTATCTATGCATAGTCACTTTAATAACTCTACCTACATGTACATATTACCTCAATTACCTCGACACCGGTGCCCCTGCACATTACCCCTGTATATAGCCCGCTATTGTTATTTTACCGCTGCTCTTTAATTATTTGTTATTCTTATCTCTTACTTTTGGAGGGGGGGGGGGGTTCCTTAAAACTGCATTGTTGGCAAGTAAGCATTTCACTGTAAGGTCTACACCGGTTGTATTCGGCGCATGTGACAAATAACATTTGATTTGACTTGACTCACGTTGGTTGAGCGCCCTTCCATTATCAATATTTATTTAAAGACACTGTAGAAAACTAGTCTAATCATATTTAAGTACATTTTATATTCAAGTTAACTGCCACGTGATTCTCTGCCCATGTAGGCAGCCTACTCTATTTCAGTGAGACCACACATACTAGGCACACTTGAACTCTCACGCCCAACTAGGAGAGGTAGGCTACTGAAGTTCGAGCAGCGAAAAACATGTGCTTTTAATATAATAGGTAGGCTAATGCATACAAAGCAGAAAGAGGACCATTTCCAAATAATCTGTTGGACCCCKAAAAATATTTTAATCTTCTGTCTGAGCGGCCGAGCCGCAATAATCCCCGCGGGAATGCAGCCCTCTGGTGCAGTCAGTACACAACACTATGCTCATTATGTTTTAGCAGGATCAGATGGTGCCAGGGGTCCCAGCAGGGTCAGACAGCCAGGGAAGCCCAGTCTACGGAGCAGTATATTAACAATATCAGTGAATGATACAAAGTTCCATTTTGAATTGATGGGTAGACCTACAGTAACTACAGGACAGCAGTTTAAGCTTAAAGCTACAGTCTGGGATTTGGGAGTAATGGTCATTTAGATTACTGAAACATTGATTCTATTGTTGGATAATATCATGTAAAAATGTACACCAAGGTCATTCTTTGTCATTMTAAGAGGATCAGATGGTGACAGGAGTCTCAGCAAGCTCAGGCAGCCAGGGAAGACCAGTCTATGACGGAGGTGAGGTGAATTTATGCAAATACAACAGTTATTCTCTTTGTGCAGCAAACACCGGACAAGCCAGATGCTATTTTAAGGCAGTCTGACAAACCTCCAAAGTTGATTTCCAAACTGTATGGGGTTGATAAAAAGGCTTTTCCCCATGYCACAAAACATGAAATGTGAGGAAGACCTGGTTGAAGCTATTGATGAGGATAATGAATGGATACAGATGTGTTTAAATGCCAGGTCATGTTCATGTCAACTCATACATAAATTACTGCAGTTTAAAACCATAGAACGTACTWTATGCCAGTGAAACTGAATATAATGCACTCAGAAATGTACTTCCTCTGCTGGAGGTGTAAAACACAAAAGGGGAKATAATTGCATATGTTATGCTCTTGTGAAGGCTGGCTGAATTCTGGCAAAGAGTATGTTCTTTTATCTCAGGATGTCTACAGATTCTCCCTTCTCTCTGTTTTTGTTTGCTTGGAAAATACTGGAGACTGTTATCTGAAGAAACTCTAACCAAGCATTTATAGRGGCTAAGTAACGCATTCCCATTAATTGGAAGGTTGGTGATCCTCCCACAATGTCAAGTTATGTATCACGAGATTTGATTTATTTCAAGATTAAGGGTATACTGGGCAACTTTCATAAGGTCTGGATGACTTATATGGAATACAGTACGACWAAAMGAGTKTGTATTGAAAACATGCCCACGTCAGGGGGGGATACCAATTTAGGCAATCTGTAGCTGCTGGGCTGCTCAGTCCTGGCCCTGGGGGTCTGCCGTCTTGTGGGTTGTCACTCTGGCCTTGGCCTAACACACCCGAAATAATGAATGTTTCACTAAGATCCTAAAGCTGAGTGGGGTGTGTTGGATTTGGGCGCTGCAGGGTGGTAGACCACTACAGACAGGAAGGGGTGACCCAGCTATATTGTGTGCAAGTAAAAAGAGCTCTACAGTACTGTTCCTATGAGACTAACGATGTGGAGGATTTGATGTTTCTGTGTGTCYATGTATATTTGAGGTGTATTTGTTTGTTTTCGTTAAGTTCTTTGTTTCCAAACCTTTCCCTWGGGAATTAGAAAAATGTAAGGTGTGAACTGGAAAGGAAATTGTGTTGGGAGAGAGTTGAGTTATTGACTAAACTTGTGGGGTTCGGGAGGGAGGGCGGCTCGGGCTGGCTGGTCGGTCTGGCTGAAATTTGATATAGAGGATGTCTTAATAAAGACAATCAAAAGTCTTTGAATTTTTTCAAGAGTTGTTCATTTCTTAGGCTATTGGTTAAAGTTGCAACACAATATTTATTATTGAATTCACTTTGATCTAGTTCAATCTTATTAATCACTAAAACATGATCCCTTACCTAGCTTGATGACTGTGGGCATTATTTATTGCTTTTCTAAATAGAGACTGTATATTGGATTGTGTAAAAATGCAGGAAATTAGCTTTACATGGCCAAAACAATTCAGGGGGAGGACCCCCAGACCCCGCGCCAAGTTATGTCCCCCCCACTTTTAAAACCAAAGTGGCGCCCCTGGAGCTAACCTTCCTTTCCCAGAGCATTAGGCAGCCAAAACATACCCCACTCCTGGCTTACATCCAATCGCAAAGACACGCCTAAATCAATGGGAAACTTTTACCCTTTAAGATGCTAATGAAATCCTTCCTCAAGAGCCAGCCCACTGACAAATCCATGCTCTGAAGTAGACCAGTAGCAAATTCCAGGGTGGCTTGGAGAGAGGACAGAAATTACCAGAGATCTTGAGCTTTTTAGGCAAAGAKATGGATTTTAATCATAAGTCCGAACCCTATCCCTACGGTGAGGTCATAGAATAGGCGCCTTAATGATGTGGTTGCTACAGCAATATTAGTGTCCGTAAGCGAAGCAGAAACAGATGTAGGATCTTCATTTGATCAGCCTGTTGCAGGATAACTTTCCTGCAATGCAGCAAATGTAACACTTGGAGTGTATTTGAAGTATAAAAAGGCTTCTGAAGTTTGTAATTTACACTTGAATTTCCCTTACAAAAAAATGTGTCAACCTCTACAAAAATGTACATTAATTATAATCCACATAACAATTAACATTTTCTGTTGTTGCAGGATTATTTTCCTGCTGTAGCAAACTGGCTCAAATTAAGCAAGGTATTATAGTATCTAATAGAAATGTTTGATAAGGATATTCAGTAGGCCTGGCAAAGCCTCTATCCTGGCTGGTTTAATCCAGTAGTTACTTCAGAGTRTCTAYTTCRGTTGAACARGAAACCAATCAAATCACTGGAAATAAGTATTCAGTCGGAGGGGGACTAAACACATCCGACACCATTCTAAAACTCAAAGTGAGTAGCCTTGGTATAAGACCTACGTTCTATTTGTAAAAGGGCCATGCTCACTCCAGGTTCCCTGTCCTCCAGGCTTTCATAGAATGAAGAGCACCATATGGCATTTTTTTTTTTAAAGTCAGTGAATGAGAGCGATAGTGGCTTGTCTTGTAATCGCTCTCTCTCTCTCTGTTGTTTCTTGATGTCCTTCCAGTCCCTACTCTGCCTTCTGAAGATGGACAAAACAGAATTTTCCTTCCGAGCCCCCACTTAGTGCACCATATGGCATTCACTGTTTGTTTGGAATTCCATAGCAAAGAGCATCCTGATTGCCCCATAAAATGTACACATCTGTTTGTGTATCCAACAGTGTATTACGTGTGCAACCGCCAATAGTATAATTCAAGGCAAGTCCTGCATGAGCGGACAACAATCAGAATACGCGTTATGTCATTTTGAAAGATTTAAGTCGTCTTGAAGTCAGAAAGCTCRTTGATTAAATCTCACATCACAGCTGCTTGAAGCTTCGGTATGTGTGCCCGCATYTTTGTGTATGTGCACGCGCATTCCGTTTAACCTACCTGGAGCAGTGCTAGTTTGGATTGCACCGTTGCAAAGTCTGAGTCAGGACAGAGTGGATGGTGCTTCTATCTCTACGTGTGGCCAGAAAGCTCTGACCCCTGAAAAGAGCCTGGGTATATCGGATCACAGAGGGTAGGCAGGTCACGTCTGTATGGCACGTGTGGATGGATATGTGTATGTTTTGTTAGTGTTTGCGTAGGTGTGAGCCCATGTCTTTCAGAAAAGGGGTGCTATAACAAGTGTTGAGTAATGCTAACACAAAGCGGTGCTATAACAAGTGTTGAGTAATGCTAACACAAAGCGGTGCTATGAACAGGTTTTTGAGTAATGCTAACACAAAGTGGTGCTGTAACAAGTGTTGAGTAATGCTAACACAAAGCGGTGCTATAACAAGTGTTTTGATATGCTAACACAAAGCGGTGCTATAACAAGTGTTGAGTAATGCTAACACAAAGCGGTGCTATAACAAGTGTTGCGTAATGCTTTAACAAGTGTTGAGTAATGCTAACACAAAGCGGTGCTACAAGTACCAAATGACCAGCTCTAGTATTCCGACTCCGCCTCAGAGACCAGTGAGGTCTCTATCGTCCAGTGGGCCATAAAGTCAATGGGCTGACCCGCCGTGGTGTCAATCAACAATATTACGGCCCATGAGTAGAGAGCGCTTGCCTGGTAAGTCCTAACGGATTTCAACTGGGCTCAGGGCCAGACATCCACGTCATGATAGTACAGTGAAACAGGAAAGTAACGCATATATAAAAATGTGATCCTCTGTGACGTAAAGCATCGAATCACTTGCTATTTACGTGAGACCCCAATCCAGAGAACAACATGGATGGCCATTCTAGGATATGTGCTCAGAATTCTTCAACAGATGCTACTGGTAAACTTTCTGAATATGAAACCTGCAATTACACATATTTCTTATTTAATGTGACAGATAAATMACTTAAATAGCACATGACAATGCATTAGTATTTGTCTTGTTATGGTTGAGGAACTATGGGTAAACTCTTAAAGTCTGATGTACCCTACGTTATTACATTCCATTCATGTTCACCTCACATTTGAGTGCTTTCTGAAGAAAAGAAATACCTTCACCAAACCAGTTTCATCCTAAAGCTTTCAACCATAACTGCCAAGCGAGGCTGGTGACTACCCTCTTTTGACGTACCTCTTTCTTTCCCCACCTTTTATTTGAAATGCCCCAGTTGATCTAAATGAGCTGTACAGTATGTGTGGCACAACGTGCATTGCATAAATATGCATGCCGTTAATATGCCTGCCAATCATTGCAAGCCTTTGATGGGGCACTCCTGCATGTATTAGCATGGGGAACTGTACATACAGAGTCGACCTGGAGGGTCTGTGATGGGGTTTTGTGGGAAGGGTGGCAGTGGCTCTTTCATGTGGCCTGGGACTCACTGCCGTAGGTGGATAACGTCACAGAGTCACATCTATAACACCCAAGACGTCTAGGACTGCRGCCCCACACACCCAGAGTCAGCCACAGAATCACCTTTCAGTCACACTAGGCCTCTACAAGCTCTCTATTCTGATGAATGGAAGTAAGACACTGATCTAGGATCAGTAAGTTTGGCAGCTTACACAAAGGGACCCATTTTGACAGCACAAATAATCTGCGCTTAAAACGAGACCATAGCACTTTGGCTGTTTTTCCAATGCCGTTCATTTCACTGTAAATAGKAGAGGGTTTATGCACATGGTCCAATTGTGAAACTGTTGCATTGCAAATTATTTGGAGTAATACAGGTCTACTTCGAATAAAAATCACAACTCTAGCTGCAGATGTCATTGACTGATTGATATCCTTATAGCGATATGATGTGATAGACATGAACGCAGCGGCTGGTGGAGAAACACTGATAAACTAACAGGATCCTCTGTACAGCTCTGATTTATGCTCAGCATACTGATGTCAGTTGGCTTCAGTGCCTTACCTGCAGTTGATTGACACACACTGGGGTTAACCACAGCAAAAAACATTCAGTGACACATGGACAAATTGACCACAACAAACCATGCTGAAAATGTTCAACACCCCACTAGTGTGAGAAACCGGAGACCCTCTTTATATGCACCACGATATGCACCCTTGTCTTACGGTCCAACCCTTCATGTCAAAACAGAGAGGCTGTTTACAATGTGTTTGAATCGTTTCACTTGATTGATTGCCATCGCCGATGGTGCTCACACATACGGTACATTCATCAAAAGCCGGCCTGGACAGCTGAACATTAAACGAGCGTAACAGACCCCCCCATCTCCTCAATTTTGCTGCCATGTGACAAAGTAAAAACATGCAGGGTTTGGTTTTTGTCATTGACAAGGCCCCGGGGAAATGGCCTAGAGGGAAACATGTTTTGCAAATACAGGAAACGGACTGGTAGTGAGGGTGAAAAAAAGGAAAACGAACAACTTTGGCTGCGGAAAATACTTAGAGGACTACATCTGCACATTAGTGATGTATTAATTGACATTTTRTGACTGTGAGCAACACTGAGCGGACCTCTGAGCATTGCTGGAAAACATCGGTAACCCCTCTCCTTCCTTCCTCTGACCCCTGACTCTTTAACTGGACGATTTCAGCTTGTGACAGGAGTCTGTTGAGAAAACTATTTCAGTTAAAAGTAGAGCTGAGCTGAACCAGAATGTATACCTGTGTCCCTTCGCTAAGACACACCCCTGGCCATTTGCAGGTCAAATCATTGAGAGAAAAAATAAATGCATGATACAATTACTAAAATCCATAAAAGCGGCAGTGCAGTTAAAAAACAGATTTTCCTGCTTTTTTAAATMATAATTCCACACTATGAGGTTGAAATAACACTGAAATTGTGACAATGATGATAATGCTCTTTTGGTGTAAGAACTCTCAAAATAATTGCCTGTAATTTCAGCCTGTTCAGGTGGAATGGAACTTTTGGCCCACATCATGACATCGCAATGTGATCTGATTATAATAGACCGATAACTGGCCAGCTGGGTAAGTGGGTGGGCTCTAGACCATCCTATTAACCAATCAGGACTATGTATGTAAATATATTTAAATGTATTTCCTAACACGATCAGACTGAGCATTGAAAGGGCCAAAGGAGGCTCAGGGAAATAAATTACATATTTTTGATTTAATTTTTTATTTTCATTAAATAAACACATTACATTTTTCTTCAAAGGCTACATGGGTGCTTTTTCCTCACACATTTCAAAGATCAAGTCTAGTCATTGATAGTGACCATAAAGAAGTGTTGATGGGTCTATGGAGGACAACCATCCCTTTGAGCTCAATAATAAACTCAATTGCCCTTAATTAAGCCCTTATCACTAGGCCTGAAACGACTCTAACTTCTATCCCACTCCAAATATGCAGTGGCCTGTAAATGTCTTCAGTACATAACCCATAGACTAAAAGGTGCCAATTCGACCCAATGGAATTATTATGCACACTATGAACCAAAGTAGACTTAGTGCCATGTAAATTGTGTTTTTGTGACTACTTGTCACCCTTTGTCCTCATTATTGATGTACAAACCCTCCTTAAGAAAACATGGCTGGTGAAAGTGCTGCCTGGGGTGACCCCAGAAAACTGACATGAATATCAAAGGAACATCTGTACCTATTCTGTTACACTCATGAGCCTTTTCTGACACAATATGAGCCTGCTATAAGCTTTTGAACAAAGAACGCTGTGTGCTTGGTTCAGACTGATGCCTTTGCATTTGAAAAGTGAAAAGCTGGAAATACAGATGAAAGATGAAGTGGCCTGGCAATGTAGATGAAAGAAAAGTCTGACCACTATGGCTGCGTTTAGACAGGGAGCCCAATTCTAAACTTTTTTTTCAATAATTGATCTGTTAAGAAATCAGATCTGAAAAAGATTGGATGTGAAAAGATGTAATGTGATTGGTCAAAGGACCAATTAGTGGAAAAAAGTTCAGAATTGGGCTGCCTGTGTGAACGCAGCCCATGAGTGATATAATGTATTCAGATGGAAATGGAGAAACATGGCTGTCATCATCAGAGACCAATTCGAAAGTGCGGGATGACTGTCAGTTGATGATCATGATGATAATGATCACGATGAGGGTATGGTATAATGTTAATGATAAGGATAACAAAAAAAAGACTGTATGATGACATTGAGGGGAAGATAGCGGTAAACATTATATGTCCACAATAGTTTCTAAATGATGGAAAAATATGAATAGATGACAAATTGAGAAATGTGTTTTGCTTTAACGATAAGAACAGCTCAAGAGATGAGGCAAGAGGTGCTGATAGTGAGTTGACATAAGGTTTGGGAAAAAACTACTCGTTGCCAGTGTGTTAGCATGGGACACAAACACAGGGGGGAAATAAGAGCTACTGTAGCACAGACTAAGCCTGTAGCACAGGCTACTGTAGCACAGAGCTACTGTAGCACAGAGCCACTGTAGCACAGACTAAGCCTGTAGCACAGGCTACTGTAGCACAGAGCTACTGTAGCACAGACTTGTGTTTATGTTGTGACCTGTTCAACATTTCCTTAAACAGAAATTGCACCTGCCAAGTTGAGCTTTTCCTTTAGCTTTTCTATACATTACATTTACATTTAAGTCATTTAGACGTACATAAAGTATATCAACGGACTCAAATTAGACTCCTGTCCCTGAGTGGGATGGCCAACTTTAAGTTCTGCACCGGGTTATGTCCATTCCATCCTAAACTCAACCAGAAATTGAAGTGAAACATCACTGGTTACACTGGGACACACCGCATCTGACATCACCACTTTGATTGGCTGCCTGGCACCCTCTGGTTTCGTCAAAGATGATCTATTACATTGACAAGATAGTCGAGTGAGCGCTTTAGCAATAGAAGTACATGTCCTCAAAGATGGAAGGCAGGCGGGAYGAGGCGAGATTAGGTGGGACTATTCTAGCCAATGAGAGGGCAGATACATGTGTGAACAACAGGCACAACTCATTTTATAAAGTGTTTTTTCCCAAGTATCCGAAATGCCACGTGCGTCTACTTATATCAGTGCATTCGTAACAACCTAGCCATTATGAAACATATATWCCATCATATAAGCTTCATGTAGAAAATCAGCAATTCATTTTTTACCAAATTCAACACAAAATTTCCTCACTTAGTGGTCTTGTTTTCATGAACAGATTTTGGCCGGAGTAAACCCTCTCGCTGCACCTTTTGTGTCCCGGGGTGCCCTTTGACCCCAGTCTGCAGGTTCTGTGAACTTGGTGGGGTCAAGTGCGTGGGCCGAGCGAGGAGCAGTAAGAGGAGGAAGGATGGGAAAGAGACAAACACTCAAATTAATTTCAATTCAATTGATTCCTAGAAATCAAAATGTTAAACAGGAATGACCCCTACCCTGGTAGATGGTTTTAACCACAACAGAATATCTTGCCAATGGAGCTCTTCAATTGTAGTCTACTCAGATTGCAAGGGAAAGAACATTAATCACATGGGAGTGGTAACAACAAGTGAGGAAGACGGCATCTGTAAAAACTATAAATTACTTTGGGGTGAGAATGTGGARGATACGGTAGGTGGGAAAGTCTGGAGGACAATGACGAGTGGATGGATGAGGAGTTGTACTATTGTGGGACTAAGGATGCGTTTCCATGGTTTTGGAGTTGGAAAAGAGTGTAGTCTACTAGGCGAGGATAGGGCTGGATACTAGGCGAGTTAGGGTGAGATACTTTTGAAAGAGACGAGAGTGTTTACTATGAGAATAACAGAATTAATGAATTTGGGAATGTGCTATGGGTTGGTAGATAGCCGATTGATAGTGCTATCTGCTTATGTCATCTGACTTTACTGTGAGCTTTCCATACGTTCAACCATGCATCTATAAAAGACATCAAGTTAGGGATGGTTCCCCTTTTCTCACGACAGACATCAGACAATTCCATATTTTCACTTCCCAGAATCCCTCGATACCCCTAAAGCCTAAAACCACATTTCAATCACAGCACAAATGAAATATATTATGACTGTTTTTATTACGGTACAGAAAATACAGTGAGGATGCATATTGCAAAAGTCTGAAAACAGATGCACTCACAAGCCTTATGTGCAAATGTACTGTCTGAAGAAGCAAATACGACTGATATAAAACATTCAGATTTTGTCAACTGCCAAAAAAGAGCAAACGGAAGATAACGAGGAATGTCTCACTAACATCATAAAMTGTCCAAGGAGAGGACAAAGATGAGTTCAAAAAAAGATTAAAGATTAGGCCCAGTTGTTCAAAACATCTAAAAATTCAGATGTTTTCCATCGAAATCCACCGCCCAAAAGGGACCCGTAAAGCACATAGAATTACATCAGAGAGAAAGAGGGAGAGGAGGGAGAAAGAGAGAGAAGTGAGAGAGGGAGGAAAAATTCTTGAAGTATGAGAAAATGTTACTGCTCTCCTCCCCTCTCTCTTTCCTTCTCCCTCCCGCTCTCCTATCCCCCTCCCTTTCTCATGGTCAGTCAATCAGAGCTTTCCAAGAGCAGGGAGAGGGAGCTTTGGACTGACTGACAGACATTGGTCAGGGAGAGAGGCAGAGTATCCAGGTAAGCCCTATGCATTTGTACTTTACATTAGCAATGCTTTTATGATCAAATTTATATTGACAATAAATGCCAAAGATGGTTAATTCATATCAATAAGAATTAAATCAATTCATTATTAGTTATATGAATAAAAAGTAGAGCTGAGTACATTATCTGGGCATCCTAGATGTACATTTGTAAGCAATGCATATTAGTATAAGTACTGAATAACTACATGAGGGAACGGTTTTAAACGGTAGGATCAAATCCATATGACTTTGGCCTGTAAACGTTTTATTACAGAAGTCTGTGATGTAGTTCATAGTGTCTGTGTAGACTTCAAATGGAAGCGAGTGAGTCACTAGTGCCAATACACAAAAGCATGCCATCCCTACCCGTTATACAATCCAAAACCACTCTACAAAAGGTGTATTGACAGGCATAAATAGTTTTGATATTCCATTGTATATTTTAATGTGTGTATGAGTGTGCTTGAATGTGAGAGAGCCGGAGGGAGGTGGGGATGTGGGAAGATGATGCAAACGCCAAAAAAGGATGCAAAGCAATTGGAAACACTTGACAGTCCATTTGACTAAGATATCTGCAGACAGAAGTGKTGTAAAATATATTGCTTTCTTTTGTGACTAGATAGTCATTACCAGCTGTGACAGGTATTCATAAGGAAACTTTTGGAGGATGTCAGTACTTTTGAGTCTATTACTGAGTTCCAGACAAGGATGGAAATCACAGAGAGTTGGAAACACCAGTTCCACTGTTAAAAATCCCCATGCTGCCTATCATTCAGAGAGGTGGCAGTAGGCACAGTAGTAGCTGAATTCCACAAAGCCTGGTCCCTGCTCAACTCTGTTGGAGGAGTTCATCAGAACTTCCTTCACCATGGAGTTGGGTTTCGTCAACTAGCGCAGTAGCAACCATCACTGTAGTAGCTAGGTGGACTTTAGTATTTTTTTCCTCTGCCTCTCCTTCCTCACTCTGTGATGTTAGCCGTATGTTGTGACTGCGAGTAAGGCTGGTGTGAAGTTTTGGTATTCCCGTGCCAGAGATATTATATGATTGTAAACCCTGAGCTACATAGCTTCGCGGGATTGGAAGCAGTGTAGCTCTGAGGGACTGAGTGAATCTATCCCTGAGTGATATGTGTCTGTGAGTCTCCTCATGCTGACAAGATACAGTGCATTTGGAAAGTATTCAGAACCTTTGACTTGTTCCACTTTTTGTTACGTTACAGCATTATTCTAAAATGGATTAAATTAATATTTTTCCTCATCAATCTACACACAATACCCCATAATGACAAAGCGAAAACAGGTTTTTAGAAAAAAATCATGTTTATTAAAAATAAAAAACTGAAATACCTTATATTCATAAGTATTCAGACCCTATGCTATGAGACTTGAAATTGAGCTCAGMTGCATCCTGTTTCCATTGATCATCCTTGAGATGTTTGTACAACTTGATTGGAGTCCACCTGTGGTAAATTCAATTGATTGGACATGATTTAGAAAGGCACAGYCCTGTCTAGATAAGGTCCCACAGTTGACAGTGCATGTCAGAGCAAAAACTAAGCCATGAGGTCAAAGCAATTGTCCGTAGAGCTCCGAGACAGGATTGTGTCGAGGCACAGATCTGGGGAAGGGTATTTCTTCTAAAAAACTGTTTTTGCTTTGTCATTATGGGGTATTGTGTATAGTTTGATAAGGGGYAAAAAAACATTTAATCCATTTTAGAATAAGGTTGTAACGTAACAAAATGTGGAAAAATTCAAGGTATCTGAATACTTTACGAACGCACTGTACTTGCCCACCAAGGGCCTCGATTTATAAGCTTTTTCCAGGCTGCCGGAAATGTAATAACATGTTGTCGTTTCCTGGTGCTATTTTGTTTCCTATTCTCTTTTACTGCCCCCTCATTTTTTAAATCTCTGTATATTTATCTATTTCCCTCACTCAACTCTCTAGGTGCTATGACGTTATGCTGCTCTTAATGCTTTACCTCTCTGGTCATTTGAGCTGTACTGCGTGTGCATAGATCATTTGAACATCATCCACTTTTGTGCATATACATTCTGGGGATGTTAGGTAGGTTGTGACTTAACCTAGTTAATTTAGAAAAGACATAGCACATGTTACTGGACACATAGCAGGTCGAGGCATTAGGCTGGTGATATGGCAGCCATAGCATTCCATATTGTGAAACACGGCAGGTATGAAAAATGCCTGAGAGGACTGAGGATAGGCTGGTTAGGGTTCAGTCAGGTGAGAGAGGGAGGGATTGTGGGTACACTGACCCTAGCCTACGTGGTACGAACTGAGACTGGCTCCAGGTCAGACAATTGCATCCAAACCCCCTGCTGGAATGAGGAAAGTGACCTTATTGGGTCCCAGCGGTAAATCACATTATCCTGCATGGCTCTACCCTGTCCAAACACAAGCTTAACCCACACCAACTGGGCCACCATCCTTATAATGGGCTGTTCACAAATGGAAAACTGTTCAGAACCAGTTTGTGGTTCCACATGTGCCACAATCACGTTGCCGTAGGAAAATAGGAACGCTGGTCACAGAGTATATTGAATTACTCTTCTAGATAAACATTTTTTCCAAGCTAACATGCTGTGTTGACAGGGCCATAAACAACTAGAAGGCTATTCCAGCTCACTATAGCCACTGTGATAGTTGTTGTGCTTACATGAATTCAGGTGAATGTTTATTCTTAACTGTCTTGTTTCCCAGGGATACAGTGGTGACGGTTCTACAGAGTCACATGAATAAGGCAACCTCTTGATGACAAAAACCCTTGTCTTGTAGGCACCTCCACAGCAGAGTTCATCCCTCTGCCCCAGCCTTTCTTTGATAACTGTAATCATTTTTTAAGCGAATTGCCATCCCCCTCCACCTGAAGGCGACTTCCTGCCCAAAATGCCTCTTTTCCCATCCTTCCTCCTCCTGCTCCTCGCCTGCCCTGCCCTCCTGACCCCATCAGGTTCCCAGAGCCTGCAGACTGGGGGTCAAAGGGCACCCAGGAACACAAAGCCAGAGGGTGGCGGGCAGCCAATCAAAGTGGTGATCTCTGAGGCATGTGTTCAGGGGGACTCCAGTCAGAACCAGGGAAAGGAACTGGACCTTGAGCCTGGTTCCTCTCTAGTCCTTACCCATCGGATCCGACTGGTTCCGGGGTCGTGCGGAGGCGGGTGCGAAGCCGAGTTTGCTGCCCTGCGAGACCGTCTGGAGAGGCTGGAGAAGGAGGTGTCTGCCCTGAGGGAGAAGTGTGGAGGCCCAGAGGGGGGCTGCTGCACGTCCCAGCAGAGCAAAGGTACAGTAGGACTGCTGCCATGTGACTCACTGATCAAATGGGTCTGGTTTTGACCATTACACAGAATCTCCTCATAGCTCCTCTCATCTCACTGAAATCCCCCAACTGGTTCTAATTTGAGCGTGCACACACACACACACACACACACACACACACACACACACACACACACACACACACACACACACACACACACACACGATCCATTACTGACCTCAATCATGATCACATTTATAAAACTGGCAGACTACAGCCATGCTCATATTATGATCTAACTGACCTGAGTAATGAGGACTCTACTAATGGGTTCGACCAATCAGAGCAAGTATAGAAAAAGGTCCAGCTCTAATTTTGTGCCCAATGTGATCTCAGACAATCCTCCTAATCTAGCTCTCCACCCTTCTCTCAATGTGGGACACTTTCTGCAAATGCAGGGATAGTTTATCCACTAATCTGTTTAAAATATCAATACACTCTAGCAATGTTCCTTCAAATTTTTGGGGGGCACAGAGTAAATTTCAGATCTGCTGAGTGCAAACTTGAACATTCTGAATATTCTGTGCAACTTCCAGCGCTCGTTTACTGTGAACAGAGGCTGTATCTGCTTTAAGTTACCGTTTTAACTGTGTCCAAGTAGGCTAATGTGTCTATTTGATCATAATGTAGGCCTACCTGAGCGGCCTACCATCAAAAACAATGGAGAAAATGCATTCCATAACATTTTAACATGGAAAAACCTGTTCTATCATTCAGCCTACAGTAGCAGCCAATGTGTGGTGTTCAATGTAGCCTACATTCCATGAGACTGAATAAAGAAAACATGCAGAGCTTGACATTAACCTGTTGATCCACTTGTCCTTCAGACAAGGAGGTGACTGAAAATGTTGTTGTGTTGTTTGATGCAAGAAACCACTTTACAAAATAAAATCCATTATTATTCCCATACCATTATTACATAGAATCAGACAAATTATGCTGCCCTATGTCTATTGACTACCTCAAAATACAACACTGCCCCTTTAAGACAAAAAAAACCTCTTTACCTGACTTGCTTTTCAAAGAGGTCTAGAAATGTACACTTTTTGTGCTCTTGTAGGAAGCAATCAGTCCCCCATTACTGACTACAAATGATCTATAACTGGGCTAATAACTCACTAACTAGTAAAGGATATGAACAAAATGTGCACACGTGGCTTCATGCAGATAATTCTATTTGATCTGGACTCACGACCACAGCTGTAAACACAGTCCAGTTCAAAGTAAACGGCACAAATCCATATATGGCAATGATCTATTTTCATATAGGCCTACTTGCAGCTCTGATTGGTTAAGCCGCACCGGTCTGTGTAGAGTATGGCCTGAGTCTTGCACAATAGAATCCTACTCTGATACGTTCTTGCATTGTTTTTTTCTTCTCTGTGTTGCATTGAAAGTGGTTAATATTGCGTTGATTCGATCACAACTGCCACAGTGAAGGGAAACGTTGATATTGTTAACTAAGAGGGAAAACTCTATAAAGTTGAGTGAAGTTCAATCTCGTGCTTCTCTCTGTGGGCTGATATTTCTTTTACACTCTGTGCAGCAGTCCCGGGACTACTGCGCGCCTGCACATGTGCGCAGCTTGSAGGGAAAATTGCACTCTGGTGTCTTACTGTTTTACTCTTTGTCTCTGTCCGAACCCCCTCTTTAGGCGCTGAGTGCTCCATGCAGCCGGAGGGAGACGAGTGTCCTAACGAGTGCAGTGACCAGGGACGCTGTGAGGACGGCAAGTGTGTCTGCTTCCCAGGGTTCAGTGGGCCAGACTGCAGTTTGTCTGACTGCCCCGGGAACTGCAATGACAAGGGGAAGTGTGTGAACGGCCAGTGTGTGTGCGACCCAGGTTTCACAGGGCCAGACTGCTCTTCAGAGTCCTGCCCTGGTAACTGTAACAATAAGGGGCAATGTGTGAATGGCAAGTGTGTGTGCAACACTGGCCTCATAGGGCCCGACTGCTCCACCAAGGCATGCCTGGTAACTGTAACAATAAGGGGCGATGTGAGAACGGCCGTGTGTGTGCAACACTGGCCTCACAGGCCCTGACTGCTCCACCAAGGCATGCCCTGGTAACTGTAACAATAAGGGGCGATGTGAGAACGGCCAGTGTGTGTGCAACACTGGCCTCACAGGCCCTGACTGCTCCACCAAGGCATGTCCTGGTAACTGTAACAATGGGGCGATGTGAGAACGGCCAGTGTGTGTGCAACACTGGCCTCACAGGCCCTGACTGCTCCACCAAGGCATGTCCTGGTAACTGTAACATAAGGGGCGATGTGAGAACGGCCAGTGTGTGTGCAACACTGGCCTCACAGGCCCTGACTGCTCCACCAAGGCATGCCCTGGTAACTGTAACAATAAGGGGCAATGTGTGAATGGCAAGTGTGTGTGCAACACTGGCTTCACAGGTCCTGACTGCTCCACCAAGGCATGTCTTGGAAACTGCAAAAACAGGGGGAAGTGTGTGAATGGCAAGTGTGTGTGTGATAGCGGTTTTACAGGGCCAGACTGTTCTACCAAGTCCTGCCCTGGCAACTGCAG
This sequence comes from Salvelinus sp. IW2-2015, assembly GCF_002910315.2. Classification (NCBI taxonomy): domain Eukaryota; kingdom Metazoa; phylum Chordata; class Actinopteri; order Salmoniformes; family Salmonidae; genus Salvelinus; species Salvelinus sp. IW2-2015. The sequence continues at coordinate 10,202,447 of NC_036870.1, forward strand.
CAACCGTGGAAAGTGTGTGAACGGCCAGTGTGTCTGCGATATGGGCTTTACGGGGCCGGACTGTTCCGCCAAAGCATGTCCCAATAACTGCAGCAACAAGGGAAGGTGCGTGAACGGGAAGTGCGTGTGTGAAGTGGGCTTCACTGGGCAGGACTGCGCCGCTAAGGGCTGTCCCGATAACTGCAGCAAKAAAGGGCGCTGTGTGAAGGGGAGGTGTGTGTGTCGCCGTGGTTTCACCGCCCCGGACTGCAGCCAGTGTGAATCTGGGTTCACTGGAGTTGACTGTGGCACCGGTAAGTCATCCAAATATTCTCCATAAAACACTCTCGACTGTAATTGGCTTTTATATTGTCCAGTGAAACAGAGAGCACAGTGTATTAGCCACAGGGCAGTGCTAATACATCAGTGTCCAGTCAGTGTGGCATATAGGGTGGCAAGTAGCTTAGCGGTTAAGAGCGTTGGCCCAGCAACCGAAAGGTCCCTGGTTCAGATCCCTGAGCTGACTAGGTGAAAAATCTGCCGGTGTGCCCTTGAGCAAGGCTCTTAACCCTAATTGCTCCTGTGAGTCACTCTGGACAAGAGTGTCTGCTAAATGAGTAAAATGGAAATATAGTATTCCCTTCTATCCAAGTCAACATACTGTTATAAATGTTATAACGCGTTCAATGACTGTATGTAGACCTCTACCATATGTTGCAGCTTGATGTTACTTACACAAGTTGACTTAATGGACTTGGAAAAATACATTTACATTGACTTTACAGTTAAATGGGGGAAATGTAACAGCTGGTCAAAAGGATGCCTTATTGCCTTTAAAATCAATTCCACGGTAAACATTGCATGACATTGTTGGCTTGAATGACTGGAACTAAGCACCTACCCCCCCCCCCTGTCTCTAGTCATGTCTGGTGTGTCCCAGCTCCAACAAGGACGTCACTGAATCCTCTGTCACCCTCTTCTGGA
>NC_036870.1:10203434-10282547 GCF_002910315.2 Salvelinus sp. IW2-2015
AAGGTCCAACTTAGTAAAGCACCTGGCTCCCTGCAAAATCTCGAAGGCTGACGACCATAAGGGGAAGCGGATAACGATTCTTAACCGTTATGTCATTCAGCCCTCGATAATCACGCAGGGGCGCAGAGTACCGTCCTCTTCTTAACAAAGAAAAATCCCGCTCCGGCGGGAGAGGAAGAAGGCACCACGGTACCGGCGTCGAGAGAAACAGACAGATAATCCTCGAGAGCCTTACGTTCGGGAGCCGACAGAGAGTATAGTCTACCCGAGGGGAGTGGTCCCCGGAAGGAGATCAATACAACAATCATACGACCGTGAGGAGGAAGGGAGCTGGCTCTGGACCGACTGAAGACCGTGCGCAGATCATGATATTCCTCCGGCACTCCTGTCAAATCACCAGGTTCCTCCTGAGTAGAGGGACAGAAGACACAGGAGGGATAGCAGACATTAAACACTTCACATGACAAGAAACGTTCCAGGATAGGATAGAATTACTAGACCAATTAATAGAAGGATTATGACATACTAGCCAGGGATGACCCAAAACAACAGGTGTAAAAGGTGAACGAAAAATCAAAAAGGAAATGGTCTCACTGTGGTTACCAGATACTGTGAGGGTTAAAGGTAGTGTCTCACATCTGATACTGGGGAGAAGACTACCATCTAAGGCGAACATGGGCGTGGGCTCCCCAACTGGCTGAGAGGAATGTCATGGTTCCGAGCCCATGCTTCGTCCATAAAACAACCCTCAGCCCCAGAGTCTACAAGGCACTGCAGGAGAAGCAGCCGAACCGGTCCAGCGTAGATGGACCGACAAGGTAGTACAGGACTTGATGGAGAGACCTGAGTAGTAGCGCTCACCAGTAGCCCTCCGCTTACTGATGAGCTCTGGCTTTTACTGGACATGACATGACAAAAATGTCCAGCAGAACCGCAATAGAGGCAAAGGCGGTTGTGATTCTCCGTTTCCTCTCCTTAGTCGAGATGCGAATACCTCCAGCTGCATGGGCTCAGTCTCTGAGCCGGTGGGAGGAGATGGTTGAGATGCGGAGAGGGGAAACACGTTAACGCGAGCCTCCTTCCACGAGCTCGGTGACGAAGATCTACCCTCGTTCTATGCGGATGGCGAGTGCAATCAAAGAGTCCACGCTGGAAGGAACCTCCCGAGAGAGATCTCATCCTTAACCTCAGCGTGGAGTCCCTCCAGAAAACGAGCGAGCAACGCCGGCTCGTTCCAGTCACTGGATGCAGCAAGAGTGCGAAACTCTATAAGCAATCCGTTATGGATCGATCACCTTGACATAGGGAAGCCAGGGCCCTGGAAGCCTCCTTCCCAAAAACTGAACGATCCAAAACCGTATCATCTCCTTCTTAAAGTTCTGATAATCGTTAGAACACTCAGCCCTTGCCTCCCAGATAGCTGGTGCCCCACTCCCGAGCCCGGACCAGTAAGGAGTGATATGACGTAAGCGATCCGAGCTCTCTCACTTGAGTACGTGTTGGGCTGGAGAGAGAACACAATATCACACTGGGTGAGAAAAGAGCGACACTCAGTGGGCTGCCCAGAGTAACATGGTGGGTTATTAACCCTAGGTTCCGGAGACTCGGAAGACCAGGAAGTAGTGGTGGCACGAGACGAAGACTCTGAAACTTCCAGAGAGATCGAGACCTGAGCGGCCAGGGTCTCAACGGCATGACGAGCAGCAAACAATTCCTGCTCGTGTCTGCCGAGCATTGCTCCCTGGAACTCGACGGCAGTGTTGAGAGAATCCATAGTCGCTGGGTCCATCTTGGTCGGATTCTTCTGTTATGCTGGTGAATGAGGACCCAAAAGCGACGTAATAGTAACAGAGTCTTTATTCCAGTATTAAACAAATAATGATTCTCCTGGATATTATCAATGGTAAATCCAAAACAGGAAACTGAAATCCTCTCGTCAATAGAGAGGAACGACTGGAGACGCGACCACAGACTGCAGGTCGCTTCAGGAAGGCACTGGCCGTAGCTGACATAGACACCTGCTCACACGCAGCATCTGAAGAAGGCAAAGAACACGACAGGGCGGAACAAGGACACAGGACAGCAAACATCAAACAAGAATCCGACAAGGACAGAAGCGGAAAACAGAGGGAGAAATAGGGACTCTAATCAGAGGGCAAAATAGGGGACAGGTGTGAAAGAGTAAATGAGGTCGTTAGGAGAATGAGAAACAGCTGGAGCAGGAACGGAACGATAGAGAGAGAGAGCGGGAGGGAGAGAGGGAGGAGGAGAGAGAGAGAGAGAAAGAGGGAAAGAACCTAATAAGACCAGCAGAGGGAAGCACAGGACAAGACATGATGACACAGACAAAACATGACAGTCTTACTGTTTTACTCTTTGTCTCTGTCCGAACCCCCTCTTTAGGCGCTGAGTGCTCCATGCAGCCGGGAGGGAGACGAGTGTCCTAACGAGTGCAGTGACAGGACGCTGTGAGGACGGCAAGTGTGTCTGCTTCCCAGGGTTCAGTGGGCCAGACTGCAGTTTGTCTGACTGCCCCGGGAACTGCAATGACAAGGGGAAGTGTGTGAACGGCCAGTGTGTGTGCCACCCAGGTTTCACAGGGCCAGACTGCTCTTCAGAGTCCTGCCCTGGAACTGTAACAATAAGGGGCAATGTGTGAATGGCAAGTGTGTGTGCAACACTGGCCTCACAGGCCCTGACTGCTCCACCAAGGCATGTCCTGGTAACTGTAACAATAGGGCGATGTGAGAACGGCCAGTGTGTGTGCAACACTGGCCTCACAGGCCCTGACTGCTCCACCAAGGCATGCCCTGGTAACTGTAACAATAAGGGGCGATGTGAGAACGGCCAGTGTGTGTGCAACACTGGCCTCACAGGCCCTGACTGCTCACCAAGGCATGTCCTGGTAACTGTAACAATAAGGGGCGATGTGAGAACGGCCAGTGTGTTGCAACACTGGCCTCACAGGCCCTGACTGCTCCACCAAGGCATGTCCTGGTAACTGTAACAATAAGGGGCGATGTGAGAACGGCCAGTGTGTGTGCAACACTGGCCTCACAGGCCCTGACTGCTCCACCAAGCATGCCCTGGTAACTGTAACAATAAGGGGCAATGTGTGTGAATGGCAAGTGTGTGTGCAACACTGGCTTCACAGGTCCTGACTGCTCCACCAAGGCATGTCTTGGAAACTGCAAAAACAGGGGGAAGTGTGTGAATGGCAAGTGTGTGTGTGATAGCGGTTTTACAGGGCCAGACTGTTCTACCAAGTCCTGCCCTGGCAACTGCAGCAACCGTGGAAAGTGTGTGAACGGCCAGTGTGTCTGCGATATGGGCTTTACGGGGCCGGACTGTTCCGCCAAAGCATGTCCCAATAACTGCAGCAACAAGGAAGGTGCGTGAACGCGGAAGTGCGTGTTGTAAGTGGGCTTCACTGGGCAGGACTGCGCCGCTAAGGGCTGTCCCGATAACTGCAGCAACAAAGGGCGCTGTGTGAAGGGAGGTGTGTGGGTCGCCGTGGTTTCACCGCCCCGGACTGCAGCCAGTGTGAATCTGGGTTCACTGGAGTTGACTGTGGCACCGGTAAGTCATCCAAATATTCTCCATAAAACACTCTCGACTGTAATTGGCTTTTATATTGTCAGTGAAACAGAGAGCACAGTGTATTAGCCACAGGGCAGTGCTAATACATCAGTGTCCAGTCAGTGTGGCATATAGGGTGGCAAGTAGCTTAGCGGTTAAGAGCGTTGGCCCAGCAACCGAAAGGTCCCTGGTTCAGATCCCTGAGCTGACTAGGTGAAAAATCTGCCGGTGTGCCCTTGAGCAAGGCTCTTAACCCTAATTGCTCCTGTGAGTCACTCTGGACAAGAGTGTCTGCTAAATGAGTAAAATGGAAATATAGTATTCCCTTCTATCCAAGTCAACATACTGTTATAAATGTTATAACGCGTTCAATGACTGTATGTAGACCTCTACCATATGTTGCAGCTTGATGTTACTTACACAAGTTGACTTAATGGACTTGGAAAAATACATTTACATTGACTTTACAGTTAAATGGGGGAAATGTAACAGCTGGTCAAAAGGATGCCTTATTGCCTTTAAAATCAATTCCACGGTAAACATTGCATGACATTGTTGGCTTGAATGACTGGAACTAAGCACCTACCCCCCCCCCCCCCTGTCTCTAGTCATGTCTGGTGTGTCCCAGCTCAACACCAAGGACGTCACTGAATCCTTGTCACCCTCTTCTGGACCCCACCTCCAGTCCAGTATGACACCTACCACGTCACCTTCGCCAGCCAGGTAACAACACCCTACACACCCAACTCACAAGTTCTTATTAAGTTGTGAATCTGGGTCCTAACTAAAGCACAAAGTAAACTGAACTTGAGAAACAACTGTTAGACAACAGATGTATTAGCTGAGAATGAACAGTCACCAAAATGAACAGAAGGTTGCTCTCATGGCACGAAGCCCGGTTCTCATTCCAGGTTTTAAGACTTGTTTTGGGGGCAAATGTTGAAAAGGTCATGGTGGTGTGTTATTTCCATGACAAATCCCCAAATCGTTTGCCTAAAATGTCCCTGAAAGCCAAAGGGAATTCAATGGTGGCATAGAGTAAATAAAAACCTCTCATGGAAAAAGACATTGACTCCTTTGGCTTCTCATCAAATCAAATCAAATAATTGTATTTGTCACATGCTTTGTGATAGAAAAAAAGAGAAATCTTTTTTTTTTTTAAATAACACGAGGAATAAATACACAACGAGTAACAATAACTTGACTATATACAATCATGGCCAAAGGTTTTGAGAATGACACATATTAATTTTCACAAAGTCTGCTGCCTCAGTTTGTATGATGGCAATTTGCATATACTCCAAAACGTTATGAAGAGTGATCAGATGAATTACAATTAATTGCAAAGTCCCTCTTTGCCATGCAAATGAACTGAATTACAAAAAAACATTTCCACTGCATTTCATCCCTGCCACAAAATGACCAGCTGACATCATGTCAGTGATTCTCTCGTTAACACAGTTGTGAGTGTTGACGAGGACAAGGCTGGAGATCACTCTGTCATGCTGATTGAGTTCGAATAACAGACTGGAAGCTTCAAAAGGAACACGGTGCTTGGAATCATTGTTCTTCCTCTGTCAACCATGGTACCTGCAAGGAAACACGTGCCYTCATCATTGCTTTGCACAAAAAGGGCTTCACAGGCAAGGATATTGCTGCCAGTAAGATTGCACCTAAATCAACTATTTATTGGATCATCAAGAACTTCAAGGAGAGCGGTTCAATTGTTGTGAAGAAGGCTTCAGGGCGCCCAAGAAAGTCCAGCAAGCGCCAGGACCGTCTCCTAAAGTTGATTTAGCTGCGGGATCGGGGCACCACCAGTACAGAGCTTGCTGGACTGGTCTACAATTATTTTTTTTGACGTCTAGGCTGATTTCTTTTGATTTTCCCATGATGTCAAGGAAAGAGGCACTGATTTTGAAGGTAGGCCTTGAAATACATCCACAGGTACACCTCCAATTGACTCAAATTAGCCTATCAGAAGCTTCTAAAGCCATGACATAATTTTCTGGAATTTTCCAAGCTGTTTAAAGGCACAGTCAACTTAGTGTATGTAAACTTCTGACCCACTGGAATTGTGATACAGTGAATTCTAAGTGAAATAATCTGTCTGTTAACAATTGTTGGAAAAATGACTTGTGTCATGCACAAAGTAGATGTCCTAACCGACTTCCCAAAACTATAGTTTATTAATAAGAAATTTGTGGAGTGTATGAAAAACGAGTTTTAATGACTCCAACTTAAGTGTATGTAAACTTCCGACTTCAACTGTAAGTAGTACTTTAAATTATTTTTACTTAAGTACTTTACAACACTGCCTACAGTGAAGCATGGTGGTGGCAGCATCATGCTGTGGGGATGTTTTTCACCGGCAGGGAATGCCAGACTAGTCAGGATCAAGAGAAAGATATACGGCGGAAAGTACAGAGAGATCCTTGATGAAAACCTGCTCCAGAGCGCTCAGGKCCTCAAAATGGGCCATAGGTTCACCTTCCAACAGGACAGTGACCCTAAGCACACAGCCAAGACAACGCAGGAGTGGCTTCGGGACAAGTCTCTGAATGTCCTTGAGTGGCCCAGTCAGAGTCCGGGCTTGAACCGATCGAACATCTCAAATCAAATCAAATCAAATCAAAACTTCAACTGTATGTTAKTAAGGTATTTCAGTATTTTTTATACATTTGCAAATATTTCTAAAAAACWGTTTTCGCTTTGTCATTATGGGGTATTGTTTGTAGATTGACGAGAAAGTGTTTTGATTTAATCCATTTTTGAATAAGGCTGTACCTGTACATTTAGGCCGTACCTTAAATTTAGAATAAGGCTGTACCTGTAAAATTGAAAAAAGTCAAGGGCTCTGAATACTTTCTAAATGCCCTCTATACAGAGCATTCAGAAACTATTCATAACTCTTGACTTATTCCACATTTTGTTGTGATACAGCTTGAATTCAAAATTGATTAAATCTTTTTTTTTCTCTCACCCATCTACACACAATACCCCATAAGGACAAAGTGAAAACATGTTTTTAGAAATGTTGGCAAATTTGTTGAAAATGAAATACAGAAATATCTAATTTACAAAAAGTATTCACACCCCTGAGTCAATACTTTGTAGAAGCACCTTTGGCAGCAATTACAMCTGTGAGTCATTCTTGGTACGTTTCTAAGAGCMTCCACACATGGATTATGCAACATTTACCCATTATTTTCAAAATTCTTCAAGGTCGGTCAAATTGGTTGTTGATCATTGCTGGACGACCATTTTCAGGTCTTGACATAGATTTCTAAGTAGATTTAAGTCCAAACTGTAAGTCGGTCACTCAGGAACATTCACTGTCTTCTTGGTAAGCAACTCCAGTGTAGATTTGGCCTTGTGTTTTAGGTTATTATCATGTTGAAAGGTAAATTCATCTCCCAGTGAATGGTGGAAAGCAGACTGAACCAGGGTTTTTTCTAGGATTGTGCCTGTGGCTTATCTCAATTCCATATATTTTTATCCTGAAAAACTCTCCAGTCCTTACCGATTACAAGCATACCCATAACATGACACAGCTACCAATATGCTTGAACATATGGAGAGTAGTACTCAGTAATGTGTTCTATTGGATTTGCCACAAACATAACACTTTGTATTCAGGACAAAAAGTTAATTGCTTTGCCACATTTTTTACAGTATTACTTTAGTGCCTTTTTGCGAACAGGATGCATGTTTTAGAATATTTGTATTCTGTACAGGCTTCCTTCTTTTCACTCTGTCATTTAGGTTAGTATTGTGGAGTAACTACAATGTTGTTGATCCATCATCAGTTCTCTATAATCACAGCCATTAAACTCTGTAACTGTTTTAAAGTCATCATTGGCCTCCTGGTGAAATCCCTGAGCAGTGTCCTTCTTCTCTGATGCCTGTATCTTTGTATTGACTGGGTGTATTGATACACCAACCAAAGTGTAATGAATAACTTCACCATGCTCAAAGGGATATTCAATGTCTGTCTGTTTCTACCAATAGGTGCCCTTCTTTGCGAGGCATTGGAAAACCTCCCTGGTCTTTGTAGTTGAATCTGTGTTTGAAATTCACTGCTCGACTGAGGGACCGTACAGATAATTGTATGTGTGGGGTACAGAGATGAATTAGGTAGGCATTCAAACGTCATGTTAGACACTTGCTCAGGAATGGCAGCAGGCAGGTGTGAGTGCATCTGCACGCACAGTGAGGTGAAGACTTTTGGAGGATGGCCTGGTGTCAAGAAGGGCAGCAAAGAAGCCACTTCTCTCCAGGAAAAACATCCGGGACAGACTGATATTCTGCAAAAGGTACTGCTGAGGACTGGGGTGAAGTAATTTTCTCTGATGAATCCTCTCTCCGATTTTTTGGGGCATCCGGAAAAAAGCTTGTCCGGAGAAGACAAGGTGAGGGTTACCATCAGTCCTGTGTCATGCCAACAGTAAAGCATCCTGAGACCATTCATGTGTGGGGTTGCTTCTCAACCAAGGGAGTGGGCTCACTCACAATTTTGCCTATGAACACAGCCATGAATAAAGAATGGTACCAACACATCCTCCGAGAGCAACTTCTCCCAACCATCCAGGAACAGTTTGGTGACGAACAATGCCTTTTTCCAGCATGATGGAGCACCTTGCCATATGGCAAAAGTGATAACTAAGTGGCTCGGGGAACAAAACATTGATATTTTGGGTCCATGGCCAGGAAACTCCCCAGACCTTAATCCCATTGAGAACTTGTGGTCAATCCTCAAGATGCGGGTGGACAAACAAAAACCCACAAATTCTGACAAACTCCAAGCATTGATTATGCAAGAATGGGCTGCCATCAGTCAGGATGTGGCCCAGAAGTTAATTGACAGCATGCCAGGGCGGATTGCAGAGGTCTTGAAAAAGGAACTGCAAATATTGACTCTTTGCATCACTATTACAGCACACAGAGAGTCCATGCAACTTATTATGTGAGTTGTTAAGCAAACTCTTACTCCTGAACTTATTTAGGCTTGCCGTAACAAAGGAGTTGAATAGTTATTTGACACAAGATATTTCAGCTTTTCATTTTTTATTAATTTCTAAAATGTTCTATAAACACAATTCAACTTTGACATTATGGGCTATTGTGTTTAGATTTTTATTTTTTATTTTTTTTATTTAACCTTTATTTAACCAGGTAAGCTAGTTGAGAACAAGTTCTCATTTGCAATTGCGACCTGGCGAAGATAAAGCAAAGCAGTTCGACACATACAACAACACAGAGTTACACATGGAATAAACAAACATAGAATCAATAATACAGTAGAAAAGTCTATATACAGCATATGCAAATGAGGTAGGATAAGGGAGGTAAGGCAATAAATAGGCCATGGTGGCGAAGTAATTACAATATAGCAATTAAACACTGGAATGGTAGAATGTGCAGAAGATGAATGTGCAAGTCGAGATACTGGGGTGCAAAGGAGCAAGATAAATAAATAAATACAGTATGGGGATGAGGTAGATTGGATGGGCTATTTACAGATGAGCTATGTACAGGTGCAGAGATAAGTGGTACAAAATCTCAATTAAATTTATTGTAAATTCAAGCTGTAACACAACATGTGGAAAAAGTAAAGGGGTGTGAATACTTTCTGAAGGCACTTTAGGTAGGCATAAAGTGACTAGGCAACAGGATAGATAATAAATAGTGGCAGGAGTGTACTGTATGTGAGTCAAAAGAGTTAGTGCAAAAAGGGTCAATGTGATAGCTATATAGTTAACCAATAGCTACCCGGACTAGCTATTTAGCAGTCTTATGGCTTTGGCTTGGGGGGTGGAAGCTGTTCATGGCCCTGTTGGTTCGGTACTGCTTGCCGTGCAGTAGCAGAGATCATTTTAGGGCCTTCCTCTGACACCGCCTGGTATAGAGGTCCTGGATGGCAGGGAGCTCGGCCCCAGTGATGTACTGGGCCATATGCAATACCCTCTGTAGCGCCTTGCGGTCGGATGCCAAGCAGTTGCCATACCAAGCGGTGATGCAGCCAGTCAAGATGCTTTCAATGGTGCAGCTGTAAAACTTTTGAGGATCTCAGGGCCCATGCCAAATCTTTTCAGCCTCCCAAGGGGAAGAGGCATCGAGAGTGCCTTCTTCACAAATGTGTTGGTGTGTGTGTGTACCATGATAATTCCTTAGTGATATGGACACCGAGGAACTTAAAGCTCTCGACCCGCTCCACTACAGCCCCGTCATTGTGGATGGGGGCGCGCTCAGCCCTCCATTTCCTTTTCCTTACTGTCGTTGAGGGAGAGGTTGTTGTCCTGGCACCACAATGCCAGGCCACTGACCTCCTCCCTATAGCCCGTCTTATCGTTGTCGATGATCAGGCCAACCACCGTTGTGTTGTCAGCAAACTTAATGATGGTGTTGGAGTCGTGTGCGTCCACTTAGTCATGGGTGAACAGGGAGTACAGGAGGGGACTAAGCACGCACTCCTGAGGGGCCCCCTTCTTGAGGGTCAGCTTGGCGGATGGGTTGTTGCATAGCCCCCACCACCTTGAGGCAGCCCGTCAGGATTCCAGGATCCAATTGCAGAGGGGAAGTGTTAAGTCCCAGGGTCCTGAGCTTAGTGATGAGCTTGGAGGGCACMATGGTGTTGAACGCTGAGCTAAAGTCAATGAACAGCATTGTCACGTAGGTGTTCTTGTTGTCCAGGTGGGAGCGGGCAGTGTGGAGTGCAATAGAGATTGTGTCATCTGTGGATCTGTTGYGGCGGTATGCAAATTGGAGTGGATCTAGGGTGTCTTTGATGATGGTGTTGATGTGAGCCATGACCAGCCTTTCAAAGCATTTCATGGCTACAGACGTGAGTGCTACGGGGCGATGGTCTTTTAGACAGGTTACCTTCGCATTCTTGGGCACAGGGACTATGGTGGTCTGCTTGAAACATGTAGGTATTACAGACTGGGTCAGGGAGAGGTTGAAAATGTCAGCACATGCTCTGAGTAGGTAGATAAGTGTTACATTTGCCTGCCCCTATTTGCCATTAGTGGATAATATGTAAGGTCATTTAAAGGTAATTTCCGATTGAGCCAATATATATAGCTTTTACCCTGAATGCAGTCTCCGCTAACGCCGGAACATTGCCTTTAAATTTCAATTACACTGTAACGCTGAACTTCTGCGATACGGACTGAATAGAGAGCCCTTCCCTTTCTATGCCAAATAAATCAATCCAATGATTGATCTTGAGAACAGTAACACACCACAGTTTGACAGCTGAGCAGCAGAGGTCCATCACAAAAGTTACTGGCAGGGGAGTCTCAGACCATGTCAGAAACAGATGACTCTCAATCCCTCTTAACTCACAATTACTGTGTTTTTCTATTTAAATTCAGTCATTAATTTCACTCAGCCTTGAAAGACTTTCAAATGGCAAAACCATTGTTTCACTGAGTAAAACCCTTTAGTGGACTGTTGGAGTACATAGCAAGGTTTATAGATCCTGTAAAAGTGCAGATATTCAAATGCTTTGCCAATAGAAATAGCAGTGGACATTATTCCAGTTTCTGTTTAATGATGTTTGGTGTTAACAAACTGTCACTACAGTAAGTACTGGTTTCAGCTGATACAGTATACTTCTATACTGGTTCAACTTATATGGTTGGATTCACAGGCATGGTAACCACAGAACGGAGGATACAATATAAAATAATAATAATAATATAAAATTAATATAAAAGCATTACATAAAATGTAAAACATATGACTGACATACCGGGACTTCATAACATGACATAAGTGTGTTGTTGTATTACATTTGTTCAGCAGCTCATGGTATCAATACGTGGATTGAAGAGATGAAATCCAGTTTCCAATATCAAAGGTAGCTAACCGATGCAATAAATGAATTCCAGTGAATTCACAGAGACATATGCTACCAATTGTATTCAAAGCTGCCTTTGTACTCTTTGTGTTGAGTATAGGATGTTATTAGTGTTTCACTGATTTACATTACAGAATAACTTCCTATTGAGTTCAAGTTCAGTTAACATACAGTAGCCTGGACACTATGTATAAAGAACATACATTGTTATGATCTAATACAATATCCGGGCCATGTGAGGTCTCCCACTGTAAAAAACTAGATTTTCTTGTGTTTTATATATATTTCAACATTATGAGGTTGGAATAATACTGTGCAATTTAGAAAATTATGATAATGCCCTTTTAGTGTAAGAGCTGTTTGAAAAGACTGCCTGAAATTTCAGCCTGTTTTGGTGAGATGGAGTTGTGGTGACATCACCAGGTGGTAAATTAGCTAATAGACCAATAAGAAAGAGTTCCAAACCTCTCTGCCAATAACAGCTAGTTTTCAATGTTTCTCTCCCAACTCAGACCACTCCCAGACAGTCCTAGCAAAATTCTAGCTTGAGAAATTGCTTGTTGCGAAGAAGCTATTTTTATTTCTTTTTAACCATTTGAATTAAAAATAATCAAGGTAAGGTACTTAATTGTTAGCCAGAAATGATTTGATATTAATATATAAACGGCTGCAGTGGACCTTTAATTAATAGAACATATGCTCCCAACCTGCACAGAGGGGTGATGTCAGATGTACACAATGACAAACTGGATTGATACTCATCATGCACATATTGTTGGCCCTTGCCATTACAGTAGACACACGCACTCTAGAGAAGCTGTATCCATGTCCTTAAAAGTCTAATCTACAACACTGAAACCAAGAGAAGCACCTTAATGACAACAAAAAAGGACCATTGGAAAAGGTTTCTGTTTAATGATGTTTGCTTGTAGCACCCCCAAGTGCTACAAGATTAAACAACCCTCTTTTTCCTACTTAATGGAACTCTTTCAATGTGTGAATGAGATTGTTGTTCTTCGTAAAAGGGTTCCGGACGAAAAAAATAGAGATTTTTTGTTGTTGTTGTGAAAAACAGAGACTATTGGAGGTTAGTAGAGTGACGATTGGCCACAGCATCAGCACCAGGATGCATTCCAAAACCTCATTGCAAAACAACAGCGGAAACAGCCTATTTCCCGTACATGACATGGGTAGGTGTGAGAAGAAATATGGAGGAAGGGAGGACATCCTTGTAAAGGGAATAAATTAAACTAGTCATAGGAGAGTCAGAGGAGAAAGTCATAGCAACAATAGTTAGGGAAAGGGAAGGATAATGGGAGATAGAGAGAGTGGGCAGCAAGGGAGAAGAAAAGATGCAGATGTGGGATGCTTGTTGCTAGGGCAGCCGTAAACACTGTCAAAAACATGGCCCTGGCCAGAGAAATTACTTCACTGGTCGGCAGCTGTGACACAGCGGAAGAGAATGAATGAGGGAGATACACATTCATCTCTCATGTTTACAGATAAACAACACACGCAGACTAAACAGGACACAAACRCCACATTGTGCAAGATAAAGCACAATGACACGCTCAAAACTAGAGGCATATGACGTACGCACTCTGTAGGTCAACACTGGGCAACCTGGCAACCCAGCTGGGCCCCATTTCCCATATGAGAGAATATATTACACAATTGAGAAAAACTTGGAGAACACCCCCATATTGGAGTAACTGAGTAAAACCTGAACGTACTGCTTTTAAATTCATGGAAATAATGGCGTTTTCCAATACATAGATTGAAGAATAACAACCTGATACGGTTTTGGTTTTAATAGAATATTTTATAAGTTGGTTTCTCGAATGATCACATATCAATTAAGGAAATTGTAAACGTGAAAGGCTGACAACAGTTCTCAAAGCTTTGTGATCTACTGGATTTCCCTTACGTGTTAATAATTTATTATTTTCACAATACTACTATTACATCACTGGAATATGAGGCTGTTCATCTCAGTGACAAGAAAATAATAATATGATAATGAATAAATCTGAGTCCAGTTACTAATTTAGAGAGTAGGCTCGGTTGATGTTTACAAAAAAATCTGAATATAGGCTTCAGCATGACAGAATTTGTAAGTTAGCCTACTCCCCCTGCTGGTAAGCATACATGCACCCATTCTATATCATCTTTAACAGGTTCTAACTACAGTTACTTTAGCAAATTAACTGAAATACCAGTAGACCTATGAAGGAAAAGGGATTAATAATCCTCTTGATATCTGTTCTAACATTGACTTTATCATTTTCTGTGCCACACAGAAAGAGGGAGATCAGCAGATAACATCTCAAGTTGGAGGCAAGCTCACGGCATACACCCAAACAGGCCTGGCGGCCGGGCAGGCGTACACAGTGACAATCACTGGAGAAATAGATGGGAGAATGGGCGCTGAGAGCACAGCAGAATTCACCACTCGTGAGTCAGGAAAGACTATTTTGTATCCCCTTATTATCATTATCATCTGCTACTTCGGTTATCGATAGACATAAATGCTAAGTAGTTCCCCCCCCCCCCCCACTGCTTTTCCCTCACCCAGTTATCTCTGGTCCCACAAACCTTCAAGTTGTGAAGACAACCACAACATCTGCAGTTGTCNATTCCCAACAGAGACATCATTCTATTTTGTCTGATGATGTTGTACTGCATAGCTGTTGAGTTCTGTAGTAATGTGATTGTGAGGCCCCATTGTGGACAATACATTTGAGTCCAGTTGCTAATTTAGAGTTGGCTCGGTTGACGTTTCCAAAATATCTGAATATAGGCTTCGGCATGATAGAATTTGTAAATTAGCCTACTCCCCCTGCTGGTAAGCATACGGTACATGCACCCATTCAAAAATAATGTTTAACACAGGTTCTGACTACCGTTACTTTAGAAAATTAACTGAAATACCAGTAGACCATTTCATCATAATTATTAATATTCCTCCTGATGCCCGTTCTAACATGAACTGTATCGTTTTCTGTGCCACACAGAAAGAGGGCGATCAACAGATAACATCTCAAGTTGGAGGGAAGCTCACGACCTACACCCAAACAGGACTGGCGGCCGGGCAGGAGTACACCGTGACAATCAAGGGAGAAATAAATAGGAGAATGAGCACTGAGAGCACAGCAGAATTCACAACCCGTGAGTCAGGAAACCACATTTTGTATCCCTTTATTAGCATCTGTGACTTTGGTTATCAATAGATATAAATGCTAAGTCGTTTTTTCCCCCACTGCTTTCCCCCCGACCCACCACCCAGTTATCTCTGGACCCACACACCTTCGAGTTGTGAAGACAACCACAACATCTGCAGTTGTCCAATGGGAACAATCACAAGGCGACATCGACAGGTATCGCTTAACTGTTACACCCAATCAGACAGACGGAACAGCCAAGGGAAGACAAGACCTGACCCTGCCCCCTGAGAGGGACTCGGCCCAGATTGACGGTTTGGACCCGGGACATTTGTATGACATCACATTAGTGGCTGAAAAAGGCGGGATCAAGAGCAAGCCAACAACAGTCCAAGTCACTCCTGGTGAGTTTTATTGGATGAGGGGGTTGCTTACCTTACTTACTACATTGTATATGAAAAGATCCAGGGACTAGATTGTATGAGAAGCGATCTTGATTAAGTGTGTCAGATTATAATACTATATTTTGAGATAAGGGAGTTGCACAAATATACAGTCATGAAACAACAAAGAAATGGTGAACTAAGCAGAAGAAGCAGGAGAAAGTCATCACTATGTTGAAAAAGAGAGAAATCTCTGAAACAAATTGGATTCCCTGGCAATGTGAATATGCAAGGGAGGCCAGCCCTGCTCCTGTGAAGTGTTATCCCACTAAAGTTAACATGTCTAGACACGTCATTATTCAATAGAGAAGGTCATTGGAAGTGAAATTAAAATGAATTTATGTACAATATAAAAACTCCTGGAGCTAAGCTGATCTCTCTTCGTAAAATACATTCTCCTTTTCTTTCTTTCTTTCTTTTGTATGATTAATGCTGCTCTCTTTCTCGACAATAGTAGCACACACTTAACTCACAACATTGAATATTTCAGCACCCGAACCATGAGTGGCAAGGTTGTGTTGATGACCAAATGTAAACTCACAACATTGAATATTTCAGCACCCGAACCATGAGTGGCAAGGTTGTGTTGATGACCAAATGTAATAATCTTTCCACTTCTCTCTGCAGGTTTGGACAGCACATAGGCCAACTATTTATTGCACTAATGTCAATGCAGGTGTTGTTGGAAAGAATACTTTTTCGAATTGTTCAGTTCAAAGATAATATTTGGGACTTTCCCATTTGGATCTAACAGTGCTTCCCTCCTGTAGTTTTATCTTTGATTCCAAACAATCGCTTCATGCCTTTAGGAAAATCCACAAAGACAATATCCAGTGTGACCATGCCGGTAGCACCAGGAGGAGAAAGCCATGAGGGAGACTCAGCAGGGAATACAAAGCCTGTGAAGGACATCTTCTACACGAAGGCCAAGGGTGAAGAACCAGAGAGGGTGAAGGATTGGAGTGGACCAGGCTCTGTAACAGTCGAAGGCACCAATGGAACCAAAGAGGACACATCTGTTAGAACCAGTACAAGACCACTTGTCAACACAAACTACAGGGTTATACCTAAAACAGGTGATAGAATAACCTTGCCCAGGAAACCATACATTGGAGGCTCTATCCATTTTAATGGTACAAGAGTCGGCCAGGGTGGGAGGAGAGTGGGTCACAGTCTTCTCAAAAAGCCTACAAGCAGAAATCCATTGGAGCGGCCAAAGGTCAAGAAGACCTTGGATACTGACTCTAAACCAGAAAATCCCTTTGTTGGGGACAAGACTATAGCCTTAACTGTGAAAGAAACTAACCTGGAGACAAGTCCTCTTGGAGAAAAAGATGAAACTTTGACAAAGACATATCCTGTTGGAATCCTTCCTGTAAATGCCACTCCAAGCTCTGGTTCTGAACAAACAGTGATTCCTGGCTTAAAGGACCTACCCGAAAGAAAAAAAGATACAGAGACTGAAACAAATGAGCCAGGGCCAGGGACAGAGGGTTTGGAGCATACCACCACATCAGAAAAAAATACTACGGTTCACCCGAATGGGAAGAAATGTGTCAACAAGGTTAAATTGACACACAGGAAAGTCAATGTGACACGTAGAGAGAGAGTCATTGGAGGGAGGGTGAATGGCACAATAGTTAAAAGTAAACCCACAGCAGAGCAGGGTTTAGCTGAAAAAGAGGACAGTGCCCTAAAAGTGTCTGAAACAGGACATTCAAAGACAACATTTCATGAGCGTAACCTGGTAATTCACACACAGAGTAAAGCAGATGACATTTCTCCACACACCACACAAAGTCCTACATATCCAACTTCCTCTTCACCAGTATCACCTACTTCCTACATGTCACTTTCTTCTTCAGCTCCCGCAAAACATGATGAATCAATGACCGGTATGGGTCAACCTATGACTGACAGAGACGTGGTGAATGCAAAGACTTTGCTTGTTCCCCAATCCCAATCATCCAACCTCCCTCCAGAGAGGGAGCCAACATCCTCCAGTGAATCAGAACAGAATGATAAAGGACCATCTCCCTCCAACCCTGAGGACTCATACTCAGGTAAAGATCATGTTGCAGTAGCAGAAGAGGGAGTCAGCAAAGATGGAGAGAAAACCGCTGACGTGGGATTGTTTGGAACCAAACAAAACAGGACAAAGACTCTGAGAGTGGGCGGCTCACCACCTTTTCGCCGCCTACCTCCAAAGGGGCCCTACCAACGCCGCCCGAACCTAAATATGAGACCATTCCAAAACAGGACACGTTCACCTTTTTCAGCTCCCACAAAACAAAATGAATCAAAGACCGGTACGGGTCAACCCATGACTGACAGACAACTAGTGTTTCCAAAGACAGTAACGGTTTCCCCAGCACAATCCTCAACCCTCCCTCCAGATGCTCAGCCAGAGAGAGCACCAAAGTCCTCCAGTGAATCAGAACACAGTGGCAAAGGCTATTCATCATCATCATCCACTTCAGAGGAATCAGACTTTACTAAAGAAAATGTTGCTGTGGCAGAGGATGGTATCAGCAGAGATGGGGACAGGGCAACTGACGTGGTGTCGTCTGGAACTGAACGAAACAGGTCAAAGACTCTGACACTGGGCAACACACCACCCTTACGCCGTCTACCTCCAAAGGGGACCCAGCAACGCCGTCCACACCCAAATATGGGGGCATTCCCAAACAGGYCACGAACACACCTGATACCCCCTCACCATCCATCAAGAGGCCCCATACGCAGACCTTTCCCACCTAAACTGACAAACAGGGACAACGGCATCATCATTCAAACC
The DNA here is from genome assembly GCF_002910315.2 of Salvelinus sp. IW2-2015. Taxonomy (NCBI): domain Eukaryota; kingdom Metazoa; phylum Chordata; class Actinopteri; order Salmoniformes; family Salmonidae; genus Salvelinus; species Salvelinus sp. IW2-2015. The sequence goes on from NC_036870.1 coordinate 10,221,279, forward strand.
TCTCAACCAGGGGAGCAGGGCACCTACAGCACCAGCCAGAATGACACAAACACAGACCTTAAGCCCAAAACTCTCCTCAGGAAAATAAATGCCACAGCTGGTAAAATAGCACGAMATCAAACATACATAAGAAATAACAGTAGCTTGGGCCAAAGGGGCCAAGATTTTAAAACAGGCCATTCTGACCAAGGTAGCCAAGTGAGTAAGAATGCTGACTCAAGAGACAGCCCAAACCAGATAAATGGGTCAGATGTCACTACTACTGGAAAAACAGGCCAGCCTCTAAACTCAGTGGGGGTTCAAAGCATAACCTCAGGAGGGTTCATACTCGTTTGGGAAGCACCAGAGGGGATGTACAGAAATTTCATAGTAACCCGGGAAGAGCATGGAAGTAAGAATGAGGCAGAGAAAGAGGAGGAGAAGGAAGAGGAAGAGGAGGAGAGTGAGTCAGAGGAGGATAGGCAGGAAGAAGGGGAGGCGGAGGGACAAACTGAGAAGGAGAACAAGGGGAATGAGGAGGAAAGTGAAATGGGGGTGAGTCAAGGTAAGGAGGGCGTGGAGGAGAACACTGTTATCAATAGCAAAAGTGATAACCAAAGACAGAGCAGCGACCGTAATGCTACGGCTAAAGTTGGTGACGGTGGTACAATCAAGTTCTTCAAAGTCCTTCCGGGGTCAGCTCGCTCATTCCCATTCCAGAATCTCCATCCACAGACCCGCTATTCCTTGTCTGTGTTTGGGAAGGGTCCCGGACTACACTCCAAAATTCACAGACTCATCGTCAGCACAGGTACTGGCCATAGTTTAAACTCTACCAACCTCTACAAGGGTTCATTCATTATTGTTCAAATACAGGACTTCGCTTTTCTTGAACTATGCAAGTTATTCCAGACACCCAAGTTAGATGCCGATACATCCTCACACCATTTTAGGTGAGGTACACTTGCACATCTGCTTGATCCATATCCATTTCAAGAGCCGTCACACTCTTGATACTGTAACTTCCTAAATTACAGTACTTCCTCATGTATGCTGTTCATTTGCATCATCTGCTTATTGGCACCGTGAGCCGTGTTTCTTTTGGTTTGTCCTTGACAACCGAGGGCTTTTAATTAAAGCAATGTCCAAAGCTTTAATTACAAAATATGCAATGACCAAATAACCATGCATATCTGCTAATTCAATTGTATTTCATGTTAACCCCTTGTTTATGCCACGTGGTGCAGTGATGCGTGCAACTGTGATGTGTGGTGTTCATACTGGGCGCATTGTGGAAAAACAGGTATGATTGCCAAAACACACAGGGGAAATGGGCAGTTGTTTACTGGGAAACTATTTGAAGTGCGTCCCATCAACAAATGTCATTTCCGAAATGTAATCCATAATCATTGCATTTGTAACAGTTGCAGATCCAGGTTTTTGATCAGTGATACATCTTACACAATAAACACATAGTCTCCCTGGTCCATATACGACATATCATATACAGCCTGTGTTTTCCATTTTGTACATGTACAGTATGTCAACCCAAACACATCCATGTGTTAAGCACATACGGTGCATTCAGAAAGGATTCATACCCCTTGACTTATTCCACATTTTGTTGTGCTACAGCTTGAATTCAAAATTGATTAAATCTTTGTTTTTTACCCATCTACACACAATACCGCAAATTGACAAAGTAAAAACATGTTTTTAGATTTTTTTTCAAAGGTATTGAACATTAAATACAGTAATATCTAATTTACATAAGTATTCACACCCCTGAGTTAATACTTTGTAGAAGCACTTCTGGCAGCGATTACAGCTGTGAGTCTTTTTGGGGAAGTCTCTAAGAGCTTTGCACTCCTGGATTGTACAATATTTGTCCATTATTCTTTAAAAAAAATCTTTGAGCTCTGTCAAGTTGATTGTTGATCATTGCTAGTCAGCCATTTTCAAGCCGATTTAAGTCAAAACTGTAACTAGGCCACTCAGGAACATTCAATGGCGTCTTGGTAAGCAACTCCAGTGTATATACGGCCTTGTGTTTTAGGTTATTGTCTTGCTGAAAGGGGAATTTGTCTCCCAGTGTCTGTTGGAAAGCAGACAACCAGGTTTTCCTCTAGGACTTTGCCTGTGCTTATAGCTGTATTCCGTTTCTTGTTTTGGAATATTTGTATTCTGTACAGGCTTCCTTCTTTTCACTCTGCCATTTAGGTTAGTATTATGGAGTAACTACAATGTTGTGGAGCCATCCTCAGTTCTCATTTCACAACCACTAAACTCTAACCATTTTAAAATCACCATTGGTCTAATGGTGAAATCCCTGACCAGTTTCCTTCCTCTCCGGCAACTGAGTTAGGAATGACGCCTATATCTTTGTAGTGACTGGGTGTATTGATACACCATCCAAAGTATAATGAATAAATTCACCATGCTCAAAGGGATATTCAGTATCTGCTTTTAAAATTTGATTACCCATTTACCAATAGGTGCCCTTCTTTGTGAGGCATTGGAAAACCTCCCTGGTCTTTGTCGTTGAATCTGTGTTTGAAATTCACTGCTCAACTGAGGGACCTTACAGATAATTGTATGTGTGGGTACAGAGATGAGGTAGTCATTCAAAAATCACGTTAAACACTATTATCGCACACAGAGGGAGCCCATGCAACTTATTATATGACATGTTAAGCACATTTTGACAATTGTTTTGACTTTCTAAAATGTTCTACAAACAAATATTCCACTTTGACATTATGGGGTATTGTGTGTAAATCAGTGACACAACATCTATTTACTCAATTTTAAATTCAGGCTGTAACACAACAAAATCTGAAAAAAGTTAAATGGTGTGAATACTTTCTGAAGGCACTGTACTAATGAAAATTACTCTGATATTCATGAGACAATCTAAAAGACTTGACTCATTCAGCCACAACCGCCCTTCACTGCTGGTCTGATTTTCTCTCACTTAGGGTAAACTTTAAGTCAGCAACCTTCATTGGCTCCCTTCATCACTCACAAAACCCAGGGTAAGACCATGGTTGGTCTCTATGGTTTTTCCTGATCTTAAGTGTGAAATGTACAGATTTTAATCCTGTGAGTCTTTTTTATATATAWAAAAAATAAGAGAATAATGAAATTCCACAAGGTTTTAACGATTAGCTCATTTTTTTTCTTCATTTTTTGTTCTCCAGAGGGTGAGGTCTTAAATGTTATTTGGAATCATTATGGCAGGATTCTGCTCACTCAAGGTTGAAAATCTGTTGGTCAAAACATTTCTTATTCCTTAGAAATGATATCTCTTGCTTTATCTCTCTTATTCGTGTATTTWAAAAAAAATGAGCGGTCAACTGTATTTGTTATCAACATCTTAAGATTTTTCCTTCTGTTATAACTATTTTAACTTTTTCTCTTTCCTGCCAACTTCTTTTTTTCCCTTCAGGATCAAAAGACCAGCTCAACATTAATATCTCATCCTTTTCCCTTGCTGCTTTCCAGGGTCCAACATCTGCATTTAACAGTGACACCTTTGTCTGTTTTAGTATATGCTGTACTGCGTATACTGTATATATGTTTGCACTGTACATATATACACAAACTCATTGGAGCACTAATTATAACAGCGTGAGTAAAGTATGGGTGCACCTACAGTTTAGGGCATATTCACCACAGGAGGTCGATGGCACCTTAATTGGGGAGGACGGGCTCGTGAAAATGGCTGGAGCGGAATTAGTGGAATGGTTTTAAATACATCAAGCACATGGTTTCCATGTGTTTGATGCCATTCCATATGCTCCGTTCCAGCCATTATTACGAGCCGTCCTCCCCTCAGKAGCCTCCACTGATATTGACCTTCTAATATGTTACTTCTCCACACATGTAGTAATGACTTACCTTCTCCTCAAGTCTACCTTTTCTGTTTCTCAAATGTATTGTAGCTCTGTTTCCATGTCCACTATTTTTACCTTCCTTTCTTTCGTCCTGTTTTTATTTGTCTGTCTTTGTTTTTATGTCTTTCTTCCTGTTTTTATTTGTCTTCCTTTGTTTTTATGTCTTTCTTCCTGTTTTTACTTGTCTTTCTATATCTTTTTCCTTCTTTCGTTTCTCTTTTTCGCTCTCAATCACACATATCATTCCCGTGCCATGCCCAGGCCCAGAGCCTCCCTCAGGTCTTCTCTTCAGTGAAGTGACTGAGACGTCTTTCTCTGTGTCCTGGACCAAGCCAAAAAGTCCAGTGAGTGGCTTCAAGGTCACCTACACTCACACACAGGAAGGTAGGACCTTACACAGATGTTCTGGGAGTCAACATCCTGACTGTTGAGTCACGTCACTTCATTGTGTGTTCTTTACATCTGTAGAACACTTCATATTTCGCAATTTGTCCGCTCTATTCCAGGGGAGCCGATCTCCGTAATGGTGGACTCTGGGGATTCCACTCTGGCACTGTCAAAGCTCTCTCCGGGGTCCTCCTATGAGGTCAGTGTGATATCTGTCCTTGGACTGGACGAGAGCGATGCAATCAAAGACCTGGTTATGACACGTAAGTTTACTGTTGACTTTCAGTTTTAGGATTAATGTTAATTTACAGGAAATTATCAGATTATAAATMATAGTAAATTATCAAGACTATCGACATCTATTTTTTTTTTGGTCCTTTGTGATGTCTCGGCCAACGAATTTAAGTTAAGCATTAAAAACCACATGAGTAATGTGTGTTTTATTTCTTTCTTTCGTGTGTGTTCTTCAATGGGTTCTGTGTTCTAATAATGGTTCTAGCAGGTGCAGGATCTGGGAAAGATCTGTGCATTTTTATATTTTCTCAAAGGGTCTATTCTGGAGCTGCTTCAATTAAAATGTCTAAATACTTTTTTTAGTAAGAATGAGATTCCTATGTTCCATATGTTGCGAAATCCAATGGTATATCAAAGGGGTTTGAATTCACACTTTGATAACTTACGCTCACTTTCTCTTGCCTTCATTTTTTCACAACCCAAACCCATCTTAGTCCCTGACCCTCCAACGGATCTCCAGGCCATTAATGTCACAGACACCAAGGCCTTGCTGCTATGGCGACCAGCACTGGCAACGGTTGACCGTTACGTCATAGTTTATGGCTCTGAAAAAGGTAACGGGTATCACAGGTTGGATATTCATTACAACAATATCCTGTGGGACTTTTTAAAACCCCTAGCCATATTAGAGCATTTCCCTTTCCAGTTGGAGCTTTCACAGGCCACAGGCATTCAAGATGAGATCACAATACTTGTATTGGCCAGRCAGTTTATGACCACCCCAACAGCATTACAATATAAACACTGAGAAATAAATTCAATCCTGCTGCCTACCTCTCTCCCCTGCCACTCACCTGCTCTCTCTTTGCCGCTTACTTGTTTCTGTGTCAACCAAGGTTCAGATGATGTGAAGATCACTGTGTCGGGCAACGCGGCCGAGCAGCAGCTGAAGGACCTGCAGGGCTCCACTATGTACACRGTCACGGTCACCAGTCAGTTGGGCAACCTGGACGGCGCTCCCGCCATCACCGTCTTCACCACCACCAGTGGTCAGTCCGGCACACACTCTCAAACTACCCTAATGCTTTAAACAGTCAACTCACCCGAGACAGAGAAGAAAAGGAAGGCTGCTGTTTTTATTGAATCCCACAACTGAGCTTCTTGTGATTGTGTCCATGTCCTTCTGGCAGGATCTGGGGGAGACGGGGAAGGCCCGCGTGACCTGAAGGCCAGTCAGGTGACTCCTCYCTCAGRGTTGCTGACGTGGAAACCACCCTCTGCCGCTGTGGGAAGCTACAAGCTGACCTATCAGACGGAGGGACAGGAGATGCAGGTAAGGAACTGATTAAAAAGGTAGAGACAGACACACATTCTATTTTATTCAGTACAGTACACTKGGACAAAATGCAACAAACACTGGTCTCGACAGATGGCCTTTTTCTTCTCAACAGGAGGTTACCATTGACGCCACAGTAACGGAGTTCAAGTTGACCAGGCTGCATCCTATGTCCAAGTACACCGTGCAGCTACAGGGAGAGAGGGGAGGGAGCTATACTGCTGCAATTTCCACTGAGWTCACCACAGGTAAGTGGTCAAATATATTTGACTAAACTGAACAAACTAAATACATACATCGAAAGCGCAGTTTCATAAAGTTGGTCTCTCTCTTTGATTTTTTTCTCTCAGGGAATCTCCGGTACCCCTTCCCAAGTGACTGTTCCCAGGAGCTGCTGAACGGGATGCATGAGTCTGGAGAGGTGGAGATCTTCCCAAAGGGAAGGCAGGGAAAACCAGTGTTGGTCTACTGCGACCAGGTGACTGATGGAGGCGGCTGGACGGTAAGAGAAGATGATTGTGAGAGGGACCACACAAAAACTATCTTGTGGTATTTCATTAGTCCACTGTTGATACAGTCCCAAAAGGTTTTGCATGTCAGCAATCAAGTTTTCAAGACATAAGTCTATCTTGATAGACTTGATTGCTGACATGCAGAAAATGTTGGGACTGTATCAACAGTGAACTAACAAAACAAAAGAGTGGTATTTTACTTGAACTGACATGTTAAGGGTTGATTTAGCCTGGTATATGTCAGCTGTATGAGCGTGTGTGTATTACAGGTCTTCCAGAGAAGGATGGATGGGAAAACGGACTTCTTCCGAGATTGGAAGAACTACAGCAAAGGATTTGGAGAACTGAGTGGGGAATTTTGGCTGGGTGAGAGTCATTCGTCACGCGAAGTTTGTTTTCACCCGCTTCAGCAGCAGTGCACCAGCATAACATCAAACAGAACTGCTATATTGACGACACAAAAGCTAAACCATGTCACTTTTACGTAAACAGTGCAAGCCTTCATGACAGATCAACTCTGTAAATAGACCCATTGCTAGGCAGAGAAATTAAACAGTACAATGCCAGATGAGAAGGATCAATTTAATGTGGAAACGTATGGCAAGAGGGTAGAAAAAAGCAGACTACTGGCACTATTGGTGCACAAACAGAAGGAAAACCAAGAGCAGTAGCAGAGGGCTCATCAAAGCCCTTTCACTTTATTGGAGCAATTGGCTGAGCATTAGCGCAGGTAYCACAGTATCCACTATTCTAACATTGAGGGGCATCATGCTCTACTGCGCAGATCTGATTAAAATAATAGTCTTCGGCGCCCCCTGGAGGCAATACATATAGTTTACTACAGTTGGCTTGGCAGTAAGCAGTTTTTTTGTGTGCTATAACACCTTCTTTCACACTCATCTCTATCCGTATATAGGTAATGAGAACCTACACAATCTAACCAGCATGGCACCGATGACCCTACGTGTGGACCTCCGTGCAGGGGACGAATCCGTGTTTGCCAAGTACTCCACATTCACGGTGGACACTGTTAGGAGGAACTACGCTCTCAAAGTGTCTGGGTACAGCGGTACAGCAGGTATGAACAGAATCTGTCCACTAAACATGATTGACCTCTTATTGTGCATACTTCCACATAATCATTAAACCCCATCGTTTATTTTCTCTCCTTTTCCCTCTATTCCACACCTACTGTTTCCCCTCCTCACACCTGCCATCCGTCTTTCCACTCGATCTCCCTTTTCCCCTTTCCCTCTCTCCTTTTTACTCCCGGTAGGTGACTCTATGAGTTACCACAACGGGCGCATGTTCTCTACCAGAGACAGAGACCCCGCGCCTTTCATCACCCGCTGCGCCATGTCCTATAGGGGGGGTTGGTGGTATAAGAACTGCCACCAGGCCAACCTTAATGGCCTCTACGACACCAATGTCAATCACCAGGTAATCCCAGCTGACTTCATACCTCATTTCACTATTTCAGAGTCTAAATCACCAAATGAATCTAAGTCAAGTAATCTAAGTCAACTACTATAATCAGTTACATTTTTGGGGTGGTTTGTTAACTGAATTGTCTCTTTGTGTTTCAGGGTTTGATCTGGACTGCCTGGAAAGGCAAGGATTATTCCGTCCCTTTCACTGAGATGAAGCTCAGACCAACATCTTTCACCCCTCCAACTCAGGGGTACTGACAAAGTGGTGGACAGAAAATGAGAAGGGGAGAGAGGCACACTTTATGAACACACACACACACACAGCCAGGTAACTGCCAAAATAAAGGAAACACAAACAGATAGCGTTGGGCCATCACGAGCCAGAACAGCTTCAATGCACCTTGGCATTGATTCTACAAGTGTCTGGAACTCTTATGGAGGGAGGCGACACCATTCATCCAGAGAAATTCCATCATTTGGTGTTTTGTTGATGGTGGTGGAAAACGCTGTCTCAGGCACYACTTCAGAAACTCCCATAAGTGTTCAAGTGGGTTGAGATATGGTGACTGACACAAACATACACACACACACTTTAAACCTCCTATGCTCCTTTGAGACCCCTCTTTCAAAGTCAGAGGTAGCCAAAATAATGGGGCAACTGGGCATTTTTATACATGACCCTTAGCATGATGGGATGTTAATTGCTTAATTAACTCAGGAACCACATCTGTGTGGAAGAACTTGCTTTCAATATACCTTGTATGCCTTGTTTACTCAAGTGTTTCCTTCATTTGGTCAGTTTCCTGTACATAAGCACACAGGCAAACACACTCAATCCCACATGCATACACAGTACATGCATCTATTAGCTATAGTTGAAAAATCTCCAAATGCCTTTCTCTCCAGACTAAAGCGATTKGATTTTTTCAAATGTATAGAGGACAGTTATCCATCCGTATGTTATATTGTACAGTTTCTAGATTATCTTTGCAATGTCCTTTTTTACTCTAAGTGTTGTGGCACCCCTCGCGTCAGCTGTAAAAATGTATGCACTGTCCCCTCGCTATGATGGTACAACCGTGGAAATGAGCGGGTGAATAATGGAGATTTATGTTTGTACTTGACTGGTAATTCTCAAGTTGTGTCCTTTGTTTGTCTTATTTGTGGTTGTATGTCCTGTATTTTCTGTTGCCCCAATTCTCAAATTGTAGTTGCTACAATAATAAAATAATGGTGGAACATAGGCAGCAGAAGCCGCTAGCTAAAATGATTTTATTGATTTTTTGCTTTCTGTTTTCGTGTATTGTCTGCTTCCAGTATTGTAAATGGGCTAATAGTTCAACATCAGTCTTTATTTACATTGCGCACACAAACTGCACTCAGTGTACCATTATATGAGCAAGTACTGTATACAAGTGAGGTTCTCATTGATTGCTAGGTGTTAGATTTGGAGACCATGAAGATAAACTGCACAGTGACAAAAGGTGTTACAATACACAGTTATTTTTTATGTTGAATACCAACCCTCCTCACTCTACCAAACTCCCCAGTTCGTCCCAATTTATGTCTTTTTTTATTTTTTATTTCACCTTTATTAAACCAGGTAGGCCAGTTGAGAACAAGTTCTCATTTACAACTGCGACCTGGCCAAGATAAAGCAAAGCAGTGCGACACAAACAACACAGAGTTACACATGGGATAAACAAACGTACAGTCAATAACGCAATAGAAAATCTATATACAGTGTGTGCAAATGTAGTAAGATTAGGGAGGTAAGGCAATAAATAGGCCATAGTGGCGAAATAATTACAATATAGCAATTAACACTGGAGTGATACATGTGCAGAAGATGAATGTGCAAGTASAGATACTGGGGTGCAAAGGAGCAAGATAAAATGCTTCCCATAGTTATACATTACTACCGGCCATTACTCACTGACAAAGATTACACCTACTGCACTTTACTCAAATGAAACAGTTGTACTACTACAAGACAATGAATGTCCACAATCAGATATATTTGAACATTCTATTATTACATATACAGTGAGTGTACAAAACATTAGGAACACCTGCTCTTATCATGACATAGACTGACCAGGTGAAAGCTATGAGCCCTTATTGATGTCACTTGTTAAATCCACTTCAATCAGTGTAGATGAAGGGGAGGAGACATGTTTAAGAAGGATTTTTAAGCCTCGAGACGAATGTGACATGGATTGTGTATGTGTGCCATTCAGAGAGTAAATGGGCAAGACAAAAGATTGAAGTGTCTTTGAATGGGGTATGGTAGTAGGTACCGGGCGCACCGGATTGAGTGTGTCAAAAACTGCAACACAGGGTTTTTAACGCTCAACAGTTTTCCMTGTGTATCAAGAATGGTCCACCACCGAAAGGACATTCAGCCAACTTGACACAACTATGGGAAGCATTGGAGTCAACATGGGCCTGTGGAACGCTTTCGACACGTTGTAGACTCCACGCCCCGACGAAATTGAGGCAGTTCTAAGGGCAAAAGGAAGGGTGCAACTCAATATTAGGAAAGTGTTCTTGATGTTTTGTACACTCAGTGTATGTATGGACTGTGTTCCATTTAATTATGTGGATTGAGTTTTAATATTTAATTCTATGGGATTGAAACCTCTGCACAGAATGTTCATTCCATCATCCATTATGACATGGAACCTTCCATTGTTCTCTACATGCAAGGTTCCCAAGAACACACATTTCCCTCAAACAGGTACACATTTCCTTCAGATCCACCATGCTGACAGGGAGAAAGGTATGATTTTTATGTTTTAGGATTATCCTTCTTTTTATTTAACCATTGATATTGCAGATTATTATTAAACCATTATGGTTTATGTATGTACTGCTAATGTAAATAGCATAAGCTTGTTTTAACAATGTGTACACATTTCTCACAATACCCAGAAGYGAACAAGCATCACTGCTAAATGTACTGAGGCTTCCAGGTAATGACTTCTCTACTTAACACACACCCACTGACAGACAGACAGACAAGAGTCCATTTTACCTGGTTACATGGTCAAATCTCCACAGTGACGCTGTAACAGCCCAGGTGGAGGTTCCTGTACCAACCCAGGTTCCTGATCAGCAAGTCCACATGAAGCCATTGGTGAACCCTGTGTTGAAGCCTGTGGTGAATTCTGTGGTGAACCCTGTGTTGGCCCTATTGCAAAAGGTAGGGAGAGTCTAATGTGTTACAAAGATAATGTATCTTAACAGAGTTACATACAGTATCATATTCATTTGTATAGCAATTGACAATAACCATGTATAGTACCAGTCAAAAGTTTGGACACACCTACTCATTCAAGGGTTTTTCTTTATTTTGACTATTTTCTACATTGTAGAATAATAGTGAAGACATAAAAACTATGAAATAACACATATGGAATCATGTAGTAACCAAAAAAAGTGTTAAACAAATAAAAATATATTTTATACTTGAGATTCTTCAAAGTAGCCACCKTTTGCCTTTTATGCTTCATGACGAATGCTTTTCCAACAGTCTTGAAGGAGTTCCCACATATGCTGAGCACTTGTTGGCTGCTTTTCCTTCATTATGCGGTCCAACTCAGCCCAATCCATTTCAATTGGGTGATAGTCCCACTAAGCGCAAACCAGATGGGATGGCGTATTCCTGCAGAATGCTGTTGTAGCCATGTTGGTTAAGTGTGCCTTGAATTCGAAATCAATCACAGACAGTGTCACCAGCAAAGCACCCCCACACCATAACACATCCTCCTCCATGCTTCACAGTGGGAACCACACATGCAGAGATCATCCATTCACCTACTCGGCGTCTCACAAAGACACGGCGGTTGTAACTAAAAATCTCAAATTTGGACTCATCAGACCAAAGGACGGATTTCCACTGGTCTAATTTCCATTGCTCGTGTTTCTTGGCCCAAGCATGTCTCTTGTTCTTATTGGTGTACTTTAGTAGTGGTTTCTTTGCAGCAATTCGACCATGAAGGCCTGATTCATGCAGTCTCCCCTGAACAGTTGATGTTGAGATGTGTCTGTTACTTGAACTCTGTGAACCATTTATTTGGGCTGCAATCTGAGGTGCAGTTAACRCTAATGAACTTATCCTCTGCAGCAGAGGTAACTCTGGATCTTCCTTTCCTGTGGTGTTCCTCATGAGAGCCAGTTTCATCATAGCACTTGATGGTTTTTGCGACTGCACTTGAAGAAACTTTCAAAGTTCTTGAAATTTTCCAGATTGACTGACCTTCATGTCTTAAAGTAAGGATTGTCTGTCGTTTCTCTTTGCTTATTTGAGCTGCTCTTGCCATAATATGGACGTGGTCTTTTACCAAATAGGGCTATCTTCTGTATCCCCTACCTTGTCATAACACAACTGTTTGGCTTAAACGCATTAAAAAGGAAAGAAATTCCACAAATGAACTTTTAACAAGGCACACCTGTTAATTAAAATCCATTCCAGGTGACTACCTCATGAAGCTGGTTAAGAGAATGCCAAGAGTGTGCAAAGCTGTCATCAAGGCAAAGGGTGGCTACTTTGAAGAATGTCAAATATAAATTATATTTGGATTTGTTTAACACTTTGTTGGTTACTACATGATTCCACATGTGTTATTTCATAGTTTTGATGTCTTCACTATTAATCAAAAATATTTTTTATTAAATGGGATGAGTAGGTGTGTCCAAACTTTTGACTCGTACTGAACTTTCAAAATCCCTGTCAGTTCTTTCATTTACTTGCAGCAAGCCGTTGCCAACCCACTTGAGGCAGCTAGGCGACATGGCTACAACATGGACAAATTAGAACAAGTAACCGGAATAACACCCTTCTGGCTCAATGTGGCAGAGAGATTCATCAACGATGTGTGCGATAATGTCTTTCAAGTTCTGCAGTATTACAAGTCTAAAGGGATCCCTGTAGATCTCTCTGATTTCGCTTCATTTCAAGATGTTGGAGATAAGAGAGTCTTTAAGCAGTGGGAGGACTACACAACAGACGAGTTTACCTTGATTGTTGGCCGTCTGACTGAGCTCGTCCTCAATAACCTCATGGATAATTTCATGAAGGAGTGCCGAGGGGACATCAGTAAGCCCGAGTGTCTGACAGACCTAGGTTTCAACATGGACGTCTGCAATTTTCTTCGTGGATGGGCGGATTTCGCAGTCAGCATGACCGTGGTAAACGGACAGGGGATCAGTCGCACTCCAGGACCACTGCCCATGCCCGCCTGTTGGCCAAGGCGCCATTGTCGACCAACGCCGTGGCCCGAGAGTGCTCTCAAATCCACAAAGACTGGTTTAGAGGAGAGAGCAGGAGTCAACAGAACAGCCAACTCTGGATCAGAATCATCTGGGCCCTTAGTCACCAATAACCACAGTCAGGTAGCCAGCCAGTAGCACACAGAGACGCCCCAAACTGCAGCAGGGACAGAAAGAGATCACAGGTTWAGTGACCCAAACAGTTCTACGGTCGATTGCTGATCTTGGAAGGCATGGAGATCTACCCAACACCATCCACTGGACATCGGTCTGCTGATCTTGGAAGGCATGGAGATCTACCCAACACCATCNGCATGGAGATCTACCCAACACCATCCACTGGACATCGGTCTGCTGATCTTGGAAGGCATGGAGATCTACCCAACACCATCCACTGGACATCGGTCAGCCTCTGACATGAAAAAAAATGTGCATACTGCATTTCTGTTCTAGCAAAMAGCTCAAATTTGGCAATAAAGGCATTAAYCAAAGAAAATCTTGGTTCCTTTACCAATTATTCACGTACCAATTATTGTCGGTATGGGTGTTGAGATTTGCAGAAGGCCTAAATATTGGAAATTGTTGTTTCTTTTTTGTCATGATGCATTTTRTGTTTTCTTTATGAAGGTCAATATCACGGAAAGCTCATGCTATTGCTCCATTATTAATAACATTAGTAAAATGTTGGTATTTTTTGTTGTTGATTGGAGCCTTTACAATGTTGCCCTCAATGCCATTGCACAGTGGCCTASTTGCAGACGTTCTTCAACTGAACAGCCTATGAACACTGTGGACTCTGTTTGCACATGGACAGCTCCCAGTGTTGAATTCCTAAACTCAGAATGTGGGCCTGRTTCAACATTAGTTTCCCCAAACCAAATCTAATTGTCGTTCTGGAGCAGGGGAAAGAACTGAACATAAAAGGGACATAAATCAGTGTGGTGTCTTCTGCTTCACATTCCTTATCAAGCCACAATAGGGCCCTCTATTCTCATTGCACGTGGTGCGGCATGCCGTGGTCATGTCTCTCGGTCAGATAGTATACGTGGAAAGGATGAAAGAGTCGCTGGCCTTTTATCAATTAGATTGGCTCACCTCCTGCGTCCTCTCTCCTCCGTCCTCCTTTTGGAAAAAGGTTAATTGTACAAACCCCGCCCACTCTCCGCCTACCTGGAGGGGAGCCCTCCCCTCATTGGTCGCCACACACTTCCATCAAAGCTTGTTAAGAACAATCATGTCCACCTGAAAGAGGRGGAGCTACCCCTTTAAATACCCCACCTGCAATCATTTGTCCCCTTTCAACCAAACAGCACGGCTCACTAGAGATGTGTTACTGACTGTGCATATTGTATGACTGTGGTGTATGGCGACCAAGGTATTTAATTCCTATTATGTGGATTTGTTGTGCACTTCCCTTATTTGCCGATTGTGTAAAGCTAGCGTTTTGAGTTTTTATTTTGGGTATGTTTGCCCTTTTTACCCTGCGCCTCTGTTTTACATTACATTAATATAATATTTCTGTCTGTGCCAAGACACCCATTCTCACCATCTGCGTCTTTCAGCTGTGACATTTTTTTACCATTAGAAGCCTACAGACTTTTTCAATAAAAAGTCAAAAGGCTACCCTCATGTTTTTGCAGACATGTCCATTATCTCCTACCCAATCTGTTATTTTACAGTAATAGATAAGAGGCGGCGAAGTGGTAGGTGTACTGGAGGTAATGTGGTCTTTAGCTAGCCTTTTGACGCACAGGCAGCCCAATTCAGATGTTTTTATTAATTTGTCATTGGTCACGTGGGCAGCCGGTTTGGGTTCCGTGCCCTTGGTGCCCTTGGCAACGCAGACGCTCGTTGGCGCGGGCGAGCAGTGTGGGTAGATCTCAAAATGTATTTTTAAACGCTTGCTTCGGTGTAGTCAGCTGTTATACGGAACTCAAACCGGCTGCGAGCTTGCACCATCGTGCATACATTTATTTTGTCCCCCCACACAACGTGATCACGACACGCAGGTTAAAATATCAAAACAAACTCTGAACCAATTACATTAATTTGGGGACAGGTCAAAAAGCATTAAACATGTATGGCAATTTAGCTAACTAGCTGTCTTGTTTGCTACCATTTTCACGTTAATGGAGTAGGGACGTCAAAACCTGGACCGTGAAGTCAGAATTGGGACGCCCAATGATCCCATAKCTATCAGCCAAACAGCCATTGAGAATTCATTTCGTTCTGTTTTGACATGATGGGATACAGTTTCAGATTGGATTTTTGCAGCAAGTTAGAATTTACGCAGCAGGTTAGCATAATTAACGTAGCAGGTTAGCAGGATTAAGTRTAGGAAAAGGCTTAGCTAAAATTTTAAAAATAAAACTACTTTTGAAGTTAATTTGACAAAAGCTGTAACCCTTCTAGCCATGACAATGTTGTTCTCCCTGTCCTATACTGTATTTGGATTAATCTGAGGCTGTGTTAAAATTGAAAGCGAAAGTTCACCCCAGGAAACGCTGACACATCCAACCGAGACAGTTTACCGTGACAGCGTTTAACAAAGTAAAAGGAGTTGAAAAGTAAAGTGCAGTAGACGCTCTCCTTTCACCTGAGGGTTCTCGAGTTGTGGATTCGTTRGCCCATCTTGATTGAAGATGCCCCATAATTCTCGACCTCCCCAACCTCAAAGCGCTGGTTTTTCCTTTGAGAACACTCGCAGGTGAGTTCCTTTCTTAGTGGTCCATAAGGTAATTTGAGAAACATTTACTGCAATTCATTTTTTATTATGTATTGTGACAGTTCTTGGTGGATGTCAGGGGTTCGAGTCAAGACCATAACAATTCGCGCACAATTAAAGGGCAACTCCACTTTTCAACCTAATTTTCATTATCTCAGCACAATACCAATGTCAACCAGAGGCTTTTGGGAGGAACTATACGAGGACTGGCTGATTGTAATGCTATAATGGTATTAAACATATGGCAACCACATGTTTGACTCGGTCCATTTTTTTCTATTCCACCAAATACAATGGGCCACCCTCCTATAGTCCAAAGGAGGCTGGTGGGAGTAGCTAACATATGTGAAAAGGGCACATTTTCTATGTTTTGTAGAAAAAATATATAAAGTTCTACCAGATGACAAGTTAAAACATTTTCTAACACAGATTCACGGATGTGGAAACCAAGAAAATACCTTCCCTTGTTGCAGGTTTTGAAAATCACTTTACTTTTAATCCTACCCTGCGATTAAACAATTTTAGAACCTTTCTTTTTAACTACAGATCATAGAAACCCACTGTTTATACAAGCATTTCACTACACCCGCAATAACATCTGCTAAATATGTGTGACGAATAACAATTTTTTTTGTAGACCGATTTGGTGTTGGAGATTGAGGTTGAGWAGTGGCAGAATTGTCTTTTAATTTTCTGAATTTTATTCAATTTGTCTGCTTGTGTAAAATTGTGAACCTGCAGAAAAAGAATTAACAATATCGCAGTTTAAAACAGGATAATTACTGTAGGCCTACATTGTTAACATGTAAATAGTTTTAGCAGAGACAGCAGAGGAAGATTCCCTGAATAATTTCTGGTTTTAGTAGGCTTAGGTTTATAGCCCGACAGTTTTTTGGGGGGCCCGATAAAGTATATATTTTTTAAAGTAACGAAAAATAACCAGGCTATATACAGGGGGTACCGAGTCAATGTGCGGTGGTTAACAGGTTAGTCGAGGTAATTGAGCCAATATGTACATGTAGGTAGGGGTAAAGTGACTATGCATAGATAAAACCGCAAGTAGCAGCGTAAAATAAAAAGGGGGTGGGTGCAAATAGTACTGTTAGCCATTTGATTAACTGTTCGGCATTCTTATGGCTTGGGGGCAGAAGCTGTTAAAGAGCCTTTTGGACCTAGACTTGGCGCTAAAATACCGCTTGCTGTGCGGTAGCAGAGAAGTCTGAGTAGGGTGGCTGGAGTCTTTGACAATTTTTAGGGCCTTCCTCTGARACCGCCTTGTATAGAGGTCCTGGGTGGCAGGAAGCTTGGACCCAGTGATCGGCCGGGCTCTGCTTAGGCCAACACAAAGCCAGCTTCTCTAAATATACCCAACATTGCATAATAACAAGTTCTCACTGCAGGAATGCTGTGTTGGAGGGGAATTTGTCAGAGCTTGGTTACAGTTCTCCTAAGGCAAGGAAGACTGGAACCACCATCGCTGGCATAGTATTCAAGGTGAGAATCAGTCATTACACATTTTCCGTTTACTGTGATGTAGTGGTCTCAGGATTGAGCTCAGCACAAAGTATGATTATAGTTTGCGTTTCCTCCCTCCACAGGATGGGGTGATACTTGGAGCTGACACAAGAGCCACTGATGACATGGTGGTAGCTGACAAGAATTGCATGAAGATCCACTACATTGCACCCAACATCTAGTAAGTGCCACAAAGAATACACCTTGTACAGTATAATAGTGTAGCTTGTTTAACCCATATGTAGTTGAGCATCAGCCCCTGTACAATGGTATGCACAGACTGGGGCTTTCGTTGAAGTCTATTTGAACCACCATGTTTCACCCACTAATCCATTTTTATTGTAGCTGTTGTGGAGCAGGTGTGGCTGCAGATGCAGAAGTCACCACTCAGATGATGTCATCCAATGTGGAGCTGCACTCACTAAGCACAGGACGCCCTCCCCTTGTTGTCACGGTTACCCGACAACTGAAACAGATGCTCTTCAGGTGAGAGCATGAATGAGTTTGTGACGATGGGAAAATAAGACATCTACAGTGGCCATTCTCATAACATTGTTTGAATGCTGACAATCTAGTTACTTTCCAGGCCATAATAGAAAACTGCCACAATAGTGCCTTCATCAATATCAAATCCCTCATTTGATTACAATTTTATCACAAACATTATGATGCTATTACATTGTAGCTCTCCACCTGAATTGTGGCATCTGCAATGCTTCCATTCCAGGTACCAGGGACATATTGGCGCCTCTCTGATTGTTGGAGGTGTGGATGTGACTGGCGCTCACCTCTACAGTGTCTACCCACACGGCTCCTATGACAAACTACCATTCCTTACTATGGGTATTGATCTCACTTTTTATCTAGTCAATGCTTGACTTTGTCAGCGATGGAGACTTTTTTTGCACCATGTCCTTGTGTTTCAGTCCAGCATAATCKGATAGATGCCTGTATTGTTTGTCTTTGGTAATCATCTGCCATCAAATACTTCATCTGGGCCGTGGGAAGAGCTTCTAATGGTAAGTTGTATTGAATATTGAAACATTAGATAAAGGTAACAGTACTGCTGTTGTATTTGCAGGTTCAGGAGCAGGTGCAGCTATTTCTATCTTTGAAGACAGATACAGACCAAACATGGAGGTGAGATGCAGTTATTTACCATTGAACAGTTCATTTCATACAATCTATTGCTCACCTGTCTTATCTGTCTATCTTGCTCAGCTAGATGAGGCTAAAAAGCTGGTGCGGGATGCCATTGRGGCTGGMATTTTCTGTGACTTGGGCTCTGGCAGTAACGTGGACCTGTGTGTCATCACTCAGGCAGGGGTTCAGTACCTTAGGGGCTATGACCAACCTGCCCAGAAGGGGAAAAAGTGAGCCATACAAGTTTCTACTGGGCTACAACCAACACAATTGTGTGATTATTACTTGATTATTCATAATGTGAATTACAATATACTGTAAATCTTTCCTTTCTCTTTGCCCATTTCCAGAGAAGGACAGTACAAGTACAAGCCTGGCACCACTGCAGTTTTAACAAAGACGGTCACACCCCTGCCTCTGAACGTCGTTGATGAATCAATTCAYCTTATGGACACTCAGTAAAATGTATGCTGCTGCAGGCATTATCAAACCCACATGAATTCCAAAACTCATTAGTAAAAWTACTTACTACCAAAATACAATTAATGCATTTAGATGTTTTTTTTAAACCTATTAGCACAGGGCTGCCCAACCTTCCTGGAGATCTACAGTCCTGTYGGTTTTCAGTCCAACCCTAATTTAACACACCTGATTCTACCAATTAGCTGCTCAACWAGACCTTAACTAGCTGAATCAGATATGCTGAATTAGGGTTGGACTGAACCTACAGGACAGTAGATCTCCAGGAAGAGGGTTGGGCAGCCCTGTTTCTACCAGAACATGCATGCAATAGTACAACAGTCACTGATAACCCCACACCTGAATCTGTTAATTTTGTCTGTATAATTGTTTTTACTATTACAAGCTATTTTGTTATATTACTAGAGTATGACATACTACTGCTAGATATGCTGTTACTGTTAATATTTTTATAACCAACCATGCTTCACATTTYTACGTCCGGTGAAATATCTGGCTCATTGCTGTATCTGTGACACTACGATAATGTCATGTTAAATCACATACTCGAGCTGACTGACTTGTCCAATAAA
Organism: Salvelinus sp. IW2-2015; assembly: GCF_002910315.2. Lineage (NCBI taxonomy): Eukaryota > Metazoa > Chordata > Actinopteri > Salmoniformes > Salmonidae > Salvelinus > Salvelinus sp. IW2-2015. The sequence continues at coordinate 10,240,762 of NC_036870.1, forward strand.
CAAGCAGCTTCATTTTCTCTAACACCACCCATTGGAGTAACGGTAAACAAGGCGTTTCCGTACGCCTATCGATACATCTCATTGGCTCTGCAAGGAGACCGATACCAAACAGCGTCGTTTGAATTTCGGTCACGTTGGTTCAGGGAGAGYTTTAGTCTTTGGTGCATTGTTGACAAAAAGCTCTTCACACAAAATTTGTATCGGCTGGTAAGTGTGGAATTTCGACACGTTCAAAAGTAATGCTAGCTCTGTATGGTTTGCTTAGTTAGCGGTGGCATGCTTGTTCAATGTAGCTAGCTAATTTAGTAGATGAAAAGCTCTATGAATAACTAGTTACGTAACGTTAGCTTTCTTACCTCCTTAAAATGAACGTGCCAGTTGCCGTTTTTTAATTCTTGATTTACAATTCTCTGGGTTCAACCCGATGCTAGCTAGATAACTAGTTAATGTAAGTCGTTTGTGGCGAGTTGGCTATCTGCTTGTTACCTTTTGAGTAAATGCGGTTTTTCATTGTTTCCAGTTTGGCCCTGGTTGAGTTCAGAGGCATCTTCAGGACGGTGCAACGTTACAGAACGTTCAGATACTTAACGTTAAGTGATAATGCCCAAAGGTTATTTTGAAGAAGGCACTCATACTTCCATGAGAAAGTCAATTCGCTGATCGTTCCTTCTATCGGTTTGGTTTTTAGAGACGTAAGCCATTCGTTAAGTCTTTTTGTTCTGTATCTATGGACGTGARCCAGTAGTTCGTTCAAAATGTTCCATACTGGCTGYCAACGTTCGTATCCCTTGCATGCTAGCTAGTCTACAACTACGGCTAACTTYGTCATGTCAAACATTGCAYCCAGAATAACAGCAAAGTAGCTGCGTTTGTTTAAGCTSTTTTCTAGCGACATTTATTTGGATAGGTCCATAAGAATGAGCTAATGATGCGCGATTTCGCCTGGCATAGAAAATGCGCTCTCTTGACAGGTCACTGTTCTGAGGAGCTAGCCAACAACACAGCTACTYCAATCACTTCAAACTGGAAATACAGACATCTAGCTGCCTTTAGTTTTAACTGTTTTCTGTAGACATTTCTTTGTATATATCCTTAATAATTATAACAGCTGTTCATGATTTCGACTGGCTAAGAAACGCTGCCTCTGCCTCGTCCCAACTCTTTCATTAGTGACAACTGTAGATGGAATTTCAATATTGAAACAGTTTTGCAAATGTCGGAGAGARTGACAGCAAGGTTTATAAAACATCTGCTGTTAACTTTAACAGCAGATGTTTTATAAACCTTGCTGTCAGTCTGCTAGTCTAACAGAKATGGGAGATAATGTCTAGATGCTTTTTATAGTGGAGATCAAGTTTATAAATTGCCMMGCTGGGCTGTTGAGACAGTGGATTTTGCAGRGAGATGGAACAYATTAAATAGGCATTTAAATGTCAGCTTTAYATGGTGGTAACTTGTGGAACAGACACTGGCTGGAATGCGGTTTTAACCAATCAGCATCCAGGACACGACCCATCCGTTGTATGTTTTCTGTATAACAGATTGCTTATCTTCAGAACGTTCAGATGTAGTGAAGAACGTTGCACCTATCAGAACACTCCCTTGAACGTGACCCCACGATGTCATGCCTGAGCCCAACATGACACAGCCAGAGTTACCAGACCATGGTAGATGCTAAGTGGGACCCTTGAGACAATCCTACTCTAAACCCTACCTAACCTTGGGCCCGCGTGTCACTGAGGGGGTTTGATGAATCTGGCCCGGGGTACACCGGGCTATGGCCCGTCACGTCACCGGCGAAAGCGGGGAGGGAGGAGCYCCCTTATTAAATATAAAAGTAATCTGCGTTGCTCGTTAATGTCAACAAGGCTCCATGGTGCATCGTCCTGAAACATATATSTCTTTTCCATAAATGTTTTAATAAAAAAATAAAAAGTTGGGAAGGCAGATAAATRGTTTCTCAGCAATCACTTTTGCATGTGAGTAAAGAATCCTACTACAATAATTCAGTGTTTGTCATGGTGACCCGAAGTAGCCATGGCAGAGAGCTCTGTAAATATGGTACATGTTTTGTGTTTTTTTACTGCATTTTTAAATCAACCTTCTTTGTTTTTGATAACTTGTTTTGGCTTGGCTAGCTAATATAGTGTGATTTTAATGATGCAGCAACACCAGATCAACAGCATCAGCTTTTTGGCCAACTGCCCTGGTTCTTAGAGGGAAGTGGACAGCGGTGTGAGGCGATGCAGAGGCTCGCCTCGTAGGYGGCTTTTCCAGACTACTGCTGAGGAGTAGTGGTTATACTGCCGCTTTTACAGTCGCTGAAGCATCACCCAGGTGGGTCCTACATTTCAGTAGTGGACGATCCAGCTTGCCTACGGAGAAGGAGCTGTGAACATCAAAGACGACGTGCCCGATGAAGAGCTCCGTGGCCTGTTTGTCAGATGTTTCTACCTACCTCCCTGGCTGCTCCATCTATGCTCCATCCGCTCAAGATACTACTTTTCTGAACTGCCTATCATCTAATGCTGTTGAAGACCATCACCCAAGAACGGACACATGTTGTTTTTTAAGAGACTTTGAGATTCAACTTTTTTCTCCTTTATTTAACTACGCAAGTCAGTTAAGAACAAATTCTTATTTACAATGATGGCCTAGGAACAGTAGGGGGTAATGTAGAAACGGATCTTGTCAATGTGTTACTTATTGATGTGATCAGTCTGGAGGGTAATGTAGAAATGGATCATGTCAATGTGATCAGTCTGGGGGGTAATGTAGAAACTGATCATGTCAATGTGTTACTAATTGATGTGATCAGTCTGGAGGTAATGTAGAAATGGATCATGTCAATGTGTTACTTATTGATGTGATCAGTCTGGAGGGTAATGTAGAAATGGATCATTTCTGCCTTGTTCGGGGGCAGAACGACAGATTTTTACCTCGTCAGCTCAGGGATTCGATCTAGCAACCTTTCAGTTACTGGCCCAACGCTCTAACCACTAGGCTACCTGCCACCCCTTTTGTACTGAAAAGCGCTATATAAAATGTATTATTACACATGCATAATTATGTCACTTTTGTTTTGAACCGAATTCGCTGTCGGACAGAGGAGCACCTGGCTCACTCCTGGTAGGCAGCCCGGTTCCAAATCGAATACGATACTCTTTCAGCCGGTGTAAAACACGCCTACCAGTAAGCTCGGTCGAGCTTAATTGAACCCCCTCACTCATTCATTCCATGGAGGGCTGAGTGTCTGCGGGTTTTCACTCATCCCTTGTACTTGATTAATCAATTAAGTTAATTAATTAGTTCGGAACTACCTTCACCTGGTTGTCTAGGGTTTAATTGGACACAATTTTGAAAGGGGAATAACAAAAACGAGTAGATACTCAGGACCTCTGTGGAATGAGTTTGACACCTCTGTCATTTTTTCAGTATGCATTTTGAGTCCAACCCTTTCTATTCTTCTTTTCCAATATACACCATATGGCTAAAAGAGGGTCGTGTGTGTGTGTGTGTGTGATGACATGCAAGATTAATGACGAAGACCATGCAAACCTATATGGTCAATACTGGAGCAAGTCACAACGCATTTACTTTTCTCTATCTCCTCTTCACTATCAGGCAACCGTTTGGGTTCATTGACGCTGTTTTGTGAACTAGTATTGGAGGATGCCTCGTCGCGATCCTGACAGTTCTGCAAACCGGCGCAAGGGTGCAATACCCAAGCGTCGGCCTCCAGCCTCGAACGCGACTGCTTCAACATCAAAGGCACCACGGCTGAGCGGACCATCAGGTGAGGAGAATAGGGAGAAGGGGGAATGTGGGTTGGACTCATGGCTTCTCAATGCTTACACTGAAGCAAACTGTTTTTGTTTAGCTATGGACAGTGCATTGGGAAAGTATTCAGACCTTGACTTTTTCCACAATTTGTTACATTACAGCCTTATTCTAAAATGATTTATTTTTATTTTTATTATCCCTCATCAATCTACACACAATACCCGATAATGACAAAGCAAAAAACAGGTTTTTAGACATTTTTGCAAATGTATAAAATTATTTAAAAAATGGAAATAATACATTTACACAAGTATTCACCCTTTACTCAGCACTTTGTTGAATCACCTTTGGCAGCGATTACAGCCTCGGGTCTTCTTGGGTATGACGCTACAAGCTTGGCACACCAGTATTTGGGGAGTTTCCTATTCTTCTCTGCAGATCCTCTCAAGCTCTGTCAGGTTGGATGGGGAGCGTCGCTACGCAGCTATGTTCAGGTCTCTCCAGAGATGTTCAAGTCTGGGCTCTGGCTGGGCCACTCAAGGACATTCAGAGACTTGTCCCGAAGCCACTCCTGCGTTGATTTGACTGTGTGCTTAGGGTTGTTGTCCTGTTAGAAGGTGAACCTACTCCCTATTCTGGGGTCCTGAGCGCTCTGGTGCAGGTTTTCATCAAGGATCTCTCTGTACTTTGCTCCGTTCATCTTTCCCTCGATCCAGACTAGTCTCCCAGTCCCTGCCACTGAAAAACATCCCCACAGCATGATGCTGCCACCACCATGCTTCACCGTAGGGATGGTGCCAGGTTTCCTCCAGACGTGACACTTGGCATTCCCGTCAAAGAGTTCAATTTTGGTTTCATCAGACCAGAGTATCTTGTTTCTCATGGTCTGAGAGTCCTTTAGGTGCAGTTAGGCAAACTCCAGCGGGCTTTCATGTGCCTTTTACTGAGGAGTGACTTCCGTCTGGTCACTCTACCWTAAAGGCATGATTGGTGGAGTGCTGCAGACATTGTTGTACTTCTGGAAGGTTCTCCCATCTCCACAGAGGAACTCTGGAGCTTGTGTCATAGTGACCATCGGGTTCTTGGTCACCTCCATGACCAAGGCCCTTCTCCCCCGATTGCTCAGTTTGGACGGACAGCGTTAGGAAGAGTCTTGGTTGTTCCAAACTTCTTCCATTTAAGAATGTTGGACCTTCAATTGCTGCAGAAATGTTTTGGTACCCTTTCTCAGATCTGTGCCTCGACACAATCCTGTCTCGGAGCTCTACACACAATTCCTTCGAGCTCATGGCTTGGTTTTTGCTCTGACATGCACTGTCAACTGTGGGGCCTTTATATAGACAGGTGTGTACCTTTCCAAATCATGTCCAATCAATGAATATACCACAGGTGGATTCCAATCAAGTTGTAGAAACATCTCAAGGATGATCAAAGGAAACCGGATGCACCTGAGCTCTATTTCAAGTCTCATAGCAAAGGGTCGAATATTTATGTAAATAAGGTATTTATGTTTTTTTATTTTAATACATTTGCATGTATAAAAAAACAGGTTTGCTTTGACATTATGGGTATTGTGTGTAGATGAGGATAATAAAAAAATAAAAAGGCTCTGACATAACAAAATGTGGGAAACGGGAAGGGGTCTGAATGCTTTATGAATGCACTGTATGTGACCACTAGTTGAAAGTGTTCCAATGAAGAAATATAAGGTTCTTTCTCATTGTGTAAAGATGATCTGGGTCCCTCTAGCCTCTGCAGGTCCAGCTCCCTCCCTGCGAAAAAAGAGAAGGTTTCGCCCTGGCACCCGAGCTCTGATGGAAATTCGCAAGTACCAGAAGAGCACTGACTTGCTTTTGCGCAAGAGACCGTTTGCACGCCTGGTACGATACCCCTGGTTCTGTCCTTCTTGTCTGGTAGAGGTTGGTTAGCACATGGCTCCTGCGAACCGATTTTATAACCACCATTTTGTCTATAGTCACCTTACATTCCTAGATGGATGCTGCCACTGTCTGACAATACATTACTTGTTGATAATGCATAGTTAGCCCTGTGAACTTTACCCTTTTTTTGGTTGCAAAATCAACAGTTCCCCGCATATTATCCGAGAGCTTGCATATTTGACCAATCACCATACTATTACCGCATACAACAGTCAAATCATCGCAATATTACTCACGCAACTGACCAATCACTGCACTACAATAAGGGGGTTTGCAATTTGGACCAATTAAGTCACGTCACCAGACATCCCTTGTCAGTGCATTTTCTTGACAAGTTGGACAAAATCATTGCAAAATGACAGAATTGGCGCAGCAGTGAATTGCAAGGTTGTTTACTCAGGTTGTCTACGCAGGTTCGGGAAGTGTGCCAGAATTATAGCAGGGACTTCATGAGATGGCAGGTGAACGCTCTTCTGGCTTGCAGGAGGTATGTTGGTTCCCACTTCTGTGCTTATTTGAATAACTGTTATATCAATTCTCGACCAGGGGTCTCCAACATTTTCTAGCATGTGAGCTACTTTATAAAAATGAAACAAGTGTCGTGTCTTTGGCTATGCCGGATTAAGTGAATGACATGCTATTCTATAAAATCGTTTCTCCGTAATAATATTACCTGATTGAGCAATCATGTAAATGTAATTAACTAGAGTCGGGGCACCACAAAAAATATTTATAGAGCTGTTATCTTCCGAATAAACTCTAAAGACCTAGTAATATTTTAACTCAATAGCAGTCAATATTAATCGTCACCTTATTTCAGTCTCATCTGAAATTGTAAATGCTTGGTTATCTTCACGAACCCTGGCTAACAAGTTGAATCAGCAATACCAAAATTGGGTTTAATTATTTATTTACTAAATACCTAACTAATCACACAGAATTACATATACACAGAATGAATCATACCTTGATTACAAATTACATCATAAAGGAAAACGTCCCTAGCGGGCGGAACAGATATGACAGCTAGTTACACAAAAGAAAAGGGTCTGGGTTTGAGTGAAAGAGCGGGAAGACTGAGGATCAAAGGGCGAAGCTGTGCTATCGTAAATGCAGTATCTTATGCATTCTAAATTACCGCCCATTTGGAAAAGGAAAATGCAATAAATATTTACTCTGAGCTGCACTTCGGTAGGTTGGTGGTAGATCGGAGGCTGTGTTGCCCAACCGAGTCCTTTGTCCTTTGAAGAATGTCTCTGGTGGTCAATTGGATACGTTGTAGTAACGTCGTTGTGTGGTATACGGGATACTCTGTCTGTTCTAGCCCTCGTTTGCAGCTGCTGTTGCTAACTCAACGGCTAGGAGGGATCACTTCTGTTGTGAATAAGAGTTCAAAGTTCATACCATTCGCAACCAAAGCTCACGCTGATGTTGGCTTAGTTCTGTAGTTGACATGTTAGTCCTTTTAACGTATGGACCGTCGTCCTCACATCCTCAGAACAGATAGTTACATTTTCGTCAAGGGCTATGTTTCCTGTCAATATACTGTTTTCAAAAAATAATGGTTAAATAAAACTCAAGTGGGGCACTATAAAATCGGATGAATTTTCTTTTTTAATTTGACTGTTTTTAGATTTATTTTTAAATTGATGTTCTGAGTCAATGTTTAAATCACATCAGAAATTTTGTTTTTGTTGTTGGTATGAATTGATTTGTGTMTAATTCCCCTTTAATTGCACATCTGGCCCTTTTTAAATGCGCATCTAGTGTGCCGGTCTAGTGATGTTTCTGTACTGCWGCTGTCTATTTCATGGCAAAGTTTGCAAATAACAAATAAATGATAGAATTTCTCATTATATACTTCTGCCAGGTAAGCCTACTTTGCAGTTAACATTCAATTGAGAAGGTTTCTGGYAAAGTATTTCTGTCAACCCACAAGACAGTTATCACATCAAGTGGCAGTGGCTACACATGGAGTGATATACAAAGCCCCGCACCACACCGGGGGGAAAAAGGGGCAATATTGCTGGAAATTAATTGGCATATATTGTGTTTAAGTTTGGCTTTTTAAGCCAATAGTGGCTAACGGTGGGGGATAATGTTGCGTTGGTTAAATAATACAGTCGTATGAAAAAGTTTGGACACCCCTGACAATTTCCATGATTTCCATTTATAAATAATTGGGTGTTTGGATCAGCAATTTKATTTTGATCTATCAAATAACTGATGGACACAGTAATATTTCAGTAGTGAAATTAGGTTTATTGGATTAACAGAATGTGCAATATGCATCAAAACAAAATTAGACAGGTGCATAAATTTGGGCACCCCAATAGAAAAATCACATCAATATTTAGTAGAGCCTCCTTTTGCTAAAAAAACAGCCTCTAGAAGCTTCCCATAGCCTCTGAGTGTCTGGATTCTGGATGAAGGTATTTTGGACCATTCCTCCTTACAAAACATCTCCAGTTCAGTTAGGTTTGATGGTTGCCGAGCATGGACAGCCCGCTTCAAARCATCCCACAGATTCTCAATGATATTCAGYTCTGGGGACTGGGATGGCCATTCCAGAACATTGTACTTGTTCCTCTGCATAAATGCCCGGGTAGATTTTGAGCAGTGTTTTGGGTCGTTGTCTTGTTGAAATATCCAGCGCCGGCGTAAKTTCAACTTTGTGACTGATTCTTCAACARTATTCCCAAGAAATCTGCTGATATTGAGTGGAATCCATGCGACCCTCAACTTTTAACAAGATTCCCAGTACCGGTACTGGCCACACAGCCCCACAGCATGATGGAACCCCCACCAAATTTTACTGTGGGTAGCAAGTGTTTTTCTTGGAACGCTGTGTTCTTTTGCCGCCATGCATAACGTCCCATGTTATGACCAAATAACTCAATCTTTGTTTCATCAGTCCACAGCACCTTATTCCAAAATGAAGCTGGCTTGTCCAAATGTGCATTTGCATACCTCAAGCGACTCTGTTTGTGGCGTGTGTACAGAAAAGGATTCTACCGCATCACTCTCCCATACAGATTCTCCTTGTGCAAAGTGCGCTGAATTGTTGAACGATGCACAGTGACACCATCTGCAGCAAGATGATGTTGTAGGTCTTTGGAGGTGGTCTGTGGGCTGTTTTTGACCGTTCTCACCATCCTTCGCCTTTGCCTCTCCGATATTTTACTTGGCCTGCCACTTCTGGCCTTAACAAGAACTATGCCTGTGGTCTTCCATTTCCTCACTATGTTCCTCACAGTGGACAGACATCTTAAATCTCTGCGATGGGTTTTTGTYGCCTTCCTCTAAACCATAATGTTGAACAATCTTTGTTTTCAGGTCATTTGAGAGTTGTTTTGAGGCCCCCATGTTGCCACTCTTCAGAGGAGAGTCAAAGAGAACAACTTGCAATTGGCCACCTTAAATACCTTTTCTCATGATTGGATGCACTTGTCTATGAAGTTCAAGGCTTAATGAGCTCACCAAACCAATTGTGTGTTCCAATTAATCAGTGCTAAGTAGTTACAGGTATTCAAATCAACAGAATGACAAGGGTGCCCACATTTTTGCATAGCCTATTTTCACATTGATTTAATTTCATACAACTTAATATTGCTACACTAAAAATCTTTGTCTGGACAATACCCCAGTACTCAGCTTTTATTAGAAAATTAATGGCATGCCACTGTGATCATTTTCTGTGACGACAGAGTAAATTATGATGCAGCCTCAGAGGGGTGCCCAAACCTTTTCATWCGACTGTAGCTGGGAGTTTGCGGTGTCTGGTACTTGTGAGATTTGTTTTGACAGTTTGTGGTGGAACATTGCAGCTACTGGTAGCTCGTGATCGACATGTTGGAGACCCCTGCTCTAAACCCTTCTTACAGTTTAAAATGATTAACAACATCATAGTACACATTCTTATTATTATTTGTATTTTTTACATATCGGCAATAAATAAAAAATCCCCTCTGCATTTTTTGTATCTCTATTAATGGTGTTGTCAATATGAACGTTTGCTGGTCATTGTTTGACACCATTATTTCTCTTCCAGGCTGCAGAGGCTTTCCTCGTTTTACTGTTTTCCGACGCCTYCTTGTGTACCATACACGCCAAGCGTGTAACGCTGTTCCCCCGTGACATTCAGCTTGCCCGGCGAATTCGAGGAGTGGATGATCTCTGAGAATGCTCAGATGAGCAGTTTGGCTTGGGATGAGGTCTGTTGTAGCCTCTCTTTTTTTTTTTTTTTTTTACTCAAGCTCAGCCAAGGTGACCTTGGATCATGGACCATGGGGTGTTGAGGACCTAACAATGCTATGTTTTGATGCAAAGCATTAGTGGACCTAATTTGCCCCAAACATACATGCATTATGTTCATGCCAGTTATAACCTCAGTATATTCTATAACAAAATGCTAACTCAGGCAAAGACTGTTGACCAATGTTTTGCATTTAGAAACATATTTTTTGGTACATTGTGAAGGAAAAACACTGTGTTGGGTATACTGCTTTAGTTCATCTGTGTTTTGGGCCTCGTGGTACCTAAGCCAAGTTAGTATACTGGTAAAATCTGTAAATATTAGATTTTTTGTAAATAATTTTTTGATAAATTGTTTTCATGTTGGATTTAAATAAATGTTTTTATTCGGTACGAAAACAATTAGAAATGGCTCACATTTGTATACCTCTGTTTCATATGTGCAGGGATAAAATCATAGAATTACATGTAGTGGACTATTWTAATGAAGGGTTATTGTACCACTACAGATCCATTCCTTAGAACCTGGACATTAGTTTCTTTCATGTTAACCTGTTATTTGTCATGCCCAATTTTAACATGTCTCTGTGGCGTTGGTGTGCATGTGGTTTCATCCACCGCCTTTTGTCTTCATCTGATGGTGTGGTGTTGCCAGATGCCCCTTTTGGCTCCCCTTTTTTAATTGGTCCCTTGGGACAGCCTGATCTACAAGCTTTCCCAGCAGGCAGCCAATCATCTTCTCACACCTGCCTTGAACAGCTTCAGATGGTCCTGTTTACAGGTGTGCTAGGGCATCACTTGTGACTGCGAAACACACCGGACAACATTTAGAGAGTTAGATGTTTAAACGGCGCAGCAGTTGAACGACTACAGACAAGTGGGAACACTGTTTTTGCGTAGCATCCCTTTAATGGCGAGGATTTTTTTGAGTCAAAGAGTAGGTGTTCATGTATTCACATGGACAGAGAATAGTACTGTTTTATTCAAGTGCCATAATGTACATTTAATGTCATTTTAAAGAGGATATTATTCATGGTTCCAAAATAAGTGGATTCTTTCGGGCCATCAACACATCAGGTAAGACAATTTTATGCTCTTGAGTCTAGTCAAGCCAATTCATTGAATAGCAATGGTAAGAGCAATACATGCAAGTAAACAACATGGAATAAGAATGTATTGTAAATGTTTGTTAAAGGTGCATTTTAGGATTGGAGATGGAAGTATCCACTGCAAGGATAGTGTTAGAAATAAACTTAATGAAGTTGTGTAATGAATAAACAAGAACTCTTTAAATGTCTTATTGTTATTTGATGTGATCCACATCCCTCTTTTCCCCCTCTGCCACAAGGGCAATCATGGTGTCACCAGAGCAGCACCCTGGAGGGCTTATTGTATGGCAGCCTCCATGGTGACAAGGGGGAGGGGTCTGTGAACCAAGGGAGCAGCCAGTCAGGAGAGGAGAATTCCATAGCAAGTGTAAGCCCCAGCTAGCCGGAACCAATTATGTTTGTCTGTAGCCTGGTCCCAGACGTTTCTGACGGCCAATAGTCAAAGGAGTTGGCTGAAACCCATACACTCCTGTAGAAGGGGCCTATATAATAGCATATGCCCCAGGTTTGTGAGCGATCAAATATTTTTTATTAACATTCCTAAACAGACATTGTATCTGAATTAAACAAATTTGGGAATTGGATTAATTCTTGACCAAATATGATTACATTTTGATAGTATTTTTTTTTACAATCTAGTGGTGTGAGAACAGCCTCAATGCTGACCCAGGGGCCCTACACGCCATGTGTTTTCTATGGGTTTTTATGAATAGACCTTGATTTGCAAGCTTCGCATAAAGAGAAGCTCTGCTCCTTTTTTGCACTGCTCCAGTAGTGAGTGTCTGACTACATCATAATTAACATGCATGTGCGCATGATTYTTTGATGGAAGGAATAGTAATCGCAGGATAACCAGGAAATGTGTGTCTCTTTTTATAGAGTGGCCTCCAAATGGCCTGAAATGTCTCTTCATGGCCCTGTTGAATTACCAATGTTAATCATTGATCTGACATGAGTCAGCTTATCATGTCAAATCTGTGATTACCTCAAGTAAGAGAGGAGGGAGGGATGCCTTTGTAAAGTATTAGAACAGAGCCCTTGAACCCAGGAATTACCTTTCTATTCTTGCTTTGCAGTCTCCAGCTACAGGCATAGCAGGAGCCACTGGTGTGTGCCAGCTGCAGGGAGTGTGTTTGCAACCGCTTTCTCCTATTGGCTGCCGGGCGGGCATGGCACGCGGCGTGTCTCCGCTGTAGCCAATGTCAGTGTGAGCTCAAGACGCACCTCACTCTACTGCCGTGACGGCAGCATCTACTGCCAGCAGGACTACTGCAGGTGACTCAACAGTCTTCACCCACTTTACAAACCTCTGCTCTGGTTGATTTGAATCTCCCTCTACCTAATGTACTTATCTGCACCAGACTACCCATTTGGTTGTTTTGGTCCCATCTTCATTTTCTTGTGCTGTACTACTCTGTAGGCTACTGGCAATCTTCTATTTGTACACTTTTCTCTTCCGTCGAAGGTGATTTCCTTAASTGGATGTTAATGTTGTAAAAGACCTGCTCTGGCCTCGTATTGTTCAAGAATAATGAGCGCTAACTGATCGTATTTCTCTACCTGGCCAGGTTATTCAGTGTGGGACGATGCGCCGGCTGCTCCCAGCCAATGCCGTRGTCAGCAATGGTCATGAGGTCTGGTGATCTGACCTTTCACCCCGAATGCTTTTCCTGTCAGCGGCAGCACATACACAGTTTATTAGGTACACAATCCTGTTTCTGAAAATGGTTKATTCCTACAGACAGTGAGTCATGTGGCTTGCTATATAAAGCATGCAGACAGGCATCAAGGCATTCGGTTACTGTTCAAATGAACTTCAGAATGGGCAAAACGAGTGAACTAAGCGACTTTGAGCGCAGTATAATCGTTGGTGCCAGGCGCACCTGTTCCAGTATCGTCGACATGGCCGGCCTCCTGGGCTTTTCATGCACAACAGTGTCTAGGGTTTACCGACAAAGGTGCAACAAACAAGAGACATCCAGTCAGCGGCAGTCCTGTGGTCGAAAACAGCGGGCGACAAACAGGCAAATGACAGCGCGGTATAACAATGGTGTGTGTGGAACTGTGGGCACGCGATCAACAACACTGGACAATTGAGGAGTGGGAAAAAATTGCCTGGTCTGACGAATCCAAGTTCCTGTTGTGGCGTAAACGGCATGAGTCCATGGCCCCATCCTGCCTGGTGTCAACGATACAGGCTGGTGGCAGTGGTGTAATGGTGTGGGAAATGTTTTCCTGGCAAACGTTAGGTACCTTGATACCAATTGAGCAACGTTTGAACGCCACACCTTGTAGAATCCATGCCCCGAAGAATTCAGGGTTTTCTGGAGGCAGAGGGGGGTTTGACCTGGTACTAAATCAAATGTTAATTGTCACATGCTTCATAAACAACAGTTGTAGACTAACAGTGAAATGCTTACTTACGGGCCCTTCCCAACAATGCAAAATACAATAAATTATAATAGAAGAAATAACATGAGGAATAAATACACAATGAGCAATGATAGCTTGGCTATATATCAATCAAATGTTTCATGAGCTGAAATACAAAATCCCAGAAATGTTCTATATGCACAAAAAGCTTATTTCTCTCAAATGCTGTGCACAAATTTTTTACATCCCTGTTAGTGAACATTTCTCAGTTACCAAGATAATCCATCCACCTGACAGGTGTGGCATATCAAGAAGCTGATTAAACACCATGATCATTACACAGGTGCACCTTGTACTGGGGACAATAAAAGGCKATTTTAAAATATGCAGTTTTGTCACACAACACAATACCACAGATGTCTCAAGATTTGAGGGAGTGTGCAATTGGCATGCTGACTGCAGGAATTTCCACCAGAGTTGTTCCCAGATAATGTTAAGTTAATTTCTCTACCATAAGCCACCTGCAAAGTCGTCTAAGAGAATTTCGCAGTATGTCCAACCAGCCTTACAACTGCGACCATGTGTAACCACGCCAGCCTAGGACCTCCACTTCCGGCTTCTTCACCTGCAGGATCGTCTGAGGGGGGGTATTTCTGTCTGTTATAAAGACCTTTTGTGGGGGGAAAACTCATTCTGATTGGCTGGGCCTGGCTCCCCWGTGGGGAAATTCATAGATTAGGGCCCAATTTATWTAAATTGACTGATTTCCTGAACTCGGTAAAATCCTTTAAATTGTTGCATGTTGAGTTTATTTTTGTTCAGTATATAATAATGCTATGGTAAATTTAAGCATTTTAGGATTATTCCTTGTGACTCCTTGTTTTGTTCCACAGTTTGTCATGGTTGTTATGATATCAGTATGTGCACGTAGTTTAGAGTTTCAAGGTTCAATGTCATGTGCACAAGTACAGTGAAATGCCTTTCTTGCAAGCTCTAAACCCAACAATGCAGTAATCAATAACGAGATGTATAGGTGTTTGTGATTTATATTGTGCACAGTAAGTGCCAGGAAATGTGTATGTGCAAGATCAAATAACCCAACCCCACCCCAAATATGACAATATGAGGTCTTTGTATTTTATTAAATGGTCTGTATTAACTAATGGAAGTATACAGTTGGAGTCGGAAGTTTACATTAAAACTAGTTTTTCAAACAATCCACAAATTTCTTGTTAACAAAGTATAGTTTTGGCAAGTCGGTTAGGACATCTYCTTTGTGCATGACACAAGTCATTTTCCCCAAAATTGTTTACAGACAGATTATTTCACTGATYATTCACTGTATCACAATTCCAGTGGGTCAGAAGTTTACATACACTAAGTTGACTGTGCCTTTAAACAGCTTCCAGAAAATGATGTCATGGCTTTAGAAGCTTCTGATAGGCTAATTGACATAATTTGAGTCAATTGGAGGTGTCTGTAGATGTATTTCAAGGCCTACCTTCAAACTCAGTGCCTCTTTGCTTGACATCATGGGAAAATCAAAGGAATTCAGCCAAGACCTCAGAAAAACAATTGTAGCCCTCCACAAGTCTGGTTCATCCTTGGGACCAATTTCCAAACGCCTGAAGGTACCACGGCCATCTATAAAAACAATAGTACGCAAGTATAAACACCATGGGACCATGCAGCCGTCATACCGCTCAGGAAGGAGATGCATTCTGTCTCCTAGAGATGAACGTACTGGTGCGAAAAGTGCAAATCAATCCCAGAACAACAGCAAAGGACCTTGTGAAGATGCTGGAGGAAACAGGTACAAAAGTATCTATATACACAGTAAAACYAGTCCTATATCGACATAACCTGAAAGGCCGCTCAGCAAGAATAAAGCCACTGCTCCAAAACCTCCATAAAAAAGCCAGTCTACAGTTTGCAACTGCACATGGGGACAAAGATCATACTTTTTGGAGAAATGTCCTCTGGTCTGATGAAACAAAAATAGAACTGTTTGGCCATAATGACTATCGTTATGTTTGGAGGAAAAGGGGGGAGCCTTGCAAGCTGAAGAACACCATCCCAACCGTGAAGCCTTATACACATCTAGATGTGTATAAGAGACACGCTCAAGACATCAGTCAGGAAGTTAAAGCTTGGTCGCAAATGGGTCTTCCAAATGGACAATGACCCCCAAGCATACTTCRAAAGTTGTGGCAKAATGGCTTAAGGACAACACAGTCAAGGTATTGGAGTGGCCGTCACAGCCCTGACCTCAATCCCATAGAAAATTTGTGGGCAGAACTGAAAAAGTGTGTGCGAGCAAGGAGGCCTACAAACCTGACTCAGTTACACCAACTCTGTCAGGAGGAATGGGCCAAAATTCACCCTACTTATTGTTGGAAGCTTGTGGAAGGCTAACCGAACAGTTTGACCCAAGTTAAACAATTTAAAGGCAATGCTACCAAATACTAATTGAGTGTATGTAATCTTCTGACCCACTGGGAATGTGATGAAAGAAATAAAATCTGAAATAAATCATTCTCTCTGCTATTATTCTGACATTTCACATTCTTAAAATAAAGTGATGATCCTAACTGACCTAAAACTGTGAATTTTTACTTGGATTAAATGTCAAGAATTGTGAAAAACTGAGTTTAAATGTATTTGGCGAAGGTGTATGTAAACTTCTGACTTCCAACTGTTGGTTGTATTTTATTTACTCGTTGTCTAAAAGCATTTTTCAACAGATCAGATAGCTGATGTAAACTCCTATCAGTTAAATCTGAGAAGTCGTACCTTACTAGACTGCTTTTAACAGACCAGGAGCCGGATTCACAAAACCTTGTTCAGAATACATTTCTTAACTGGCATTTTTAACTTAACTATAGACTTAAGAAGAAAGTTAAGCGAAGTTGCTATTTCTCAATAAAGTTATTGGAAATGTTCTTAAGGTTTTTCCTWAGAAAAAAGTTAAGAATAAATGGGATTCTCGAAAATAATGCTTTTAGGATTTCTTCTTGGAAATGTACTTAACTTTAGGGCAGCTAACCCCTTGTCTTGAGACGAATGGGTACTTTTGTAATCATTAATGTTTTCTTGCGCCACACAAACAGTTGGCTTGCGGATATTTAAATACAGCAAGAATACAATTTAAACACGCATTATCTAGCTAGCTAGTAATTAACAATATATTACAATATTCTCGAAGTGTTAAATAGCTAGCGCTTTCTTGTCAATCAAAAATGTCAAAGAAGAACTTGGTTAACTTAGCTAAAGTTAACGTCGTTAGCTGTGTTGGCTATAATGTCTTTACACGTTAGCTAACGTAGCTAATTAACTTACAGTTCGCGCAGTCCCTCTACCACCATCTATGATGGACGACATCTTCTCCTCCAGCTGGTCCACATGAATGGTTTCTCAGCTCCCTTCTTCTTAGCAGCCGACTTGATGTCGGAACACTTATTTTTTACGGTGTCACTGTCCCTTGCCATACCCCCGATGGCAGAGACCGACTCGGCCACTCTCGCACATCCTCTCTTTTTGGTCTCTGCAGTGAACCTGCAGATATCAAGTCTCCCCAACAGCAACCTTTTCCTGGCTGCTATTTCCTCCACCATCACTTCAAGCTCTTGTTTACTCGAGTTTTTATTGAGCTTTCCTTGTTTATTCATTTTTTGTTTTTATGTACAGTAACTAACGTTAGTCTGATGAAAATGTGTTTTTTTTGTTTGTGTGTAAAGGGTTTGCGAGCCAATTAAAATATTTTTATTCTCGAGACATAAAGCAAAAAAATAAATGTAATAAAATTGAAATATCAACACTTTATTATAGTAGGCCAAATCCTATCATCCCTGTCACATAGGCTTATTTATTGGTTTCAAGCACATCACTAATGTCAATGCCACATAAGATATTTACGAAGTTCCTAAGAAAACGACGAATTCCTAAGAACATTTTGATMAATTGCATTTACGAACTATCTTATGAACTTCTTTTTTTTTTCTTAAGCAGCTTAAGTTTTTTGGTAAGTAATGTTTCGTGAATCCGGCCCAGGTTTAGTTCAGATCATACTGCAATCCTCTTAGACATGCTCCGGAACTTTGGCAATTAGTATTTTTTTTATACCTCCTTTGGGCTGGATGTTTCAATGTGTAGTTCATGCATGATCTATGAGCAGAATTTGTATTTATTTTTTAATTTACCCTTATTTTACCAGGTAAGTTGACTGAGAACACATTCTCATTTACAGCAACGACCTGGGGAACAGTTAAAGGGGATGAATGAGCCAATTGTAAACTGGGGATGATTAGATGACTGTGATGGTATGAGGTCCAGATTGGGAATTTAGCCAGGATACTGGGGTTAACACCCCTACTCTTACAATAAGTGCCATGGGATCTTTAGTGACCACAGAGAGTCAGGACACCCGTTTAACACCCCATCCAAAAGATAGCACCCTACACAGGGCAATGCCCCCAATCACTGCCCTGGGGAATTTTCTTTTGAGTAGAGGGTGCCTCCTACTGGCCCTCCTACACCACTTCCAGCAGCATCTGGTCTCCCATCCAGATACCAACCCTGCTTAGCTTCAGAAGCAAGCCAGCAGTGGGATGCAGGGTGGTATGCTGTTTCACCTCAGCTGGCCAAAAAATCCCTTGTTTGAAAGAGACTGTTTTCTGGAAGCTGCGGAGCAACATTTTCCTCCACATGGGTCAGCCCCTAGCAATTTGAGTTTCAGCCAATGAGCTTCATCCCCTTGTCATTTGAGTAACAGCAAGTGAGATGCACACAGCAGAACGAGAGAGGGAGCGCATATCTGCACACACAGGACATAGGAAGCAATTTTCAGGGCCCACTTTTGACTTGTAATTACTACTTTCAGAACTACTGGCTAAAAYGTATACAAAAGTACCAGAGAATTTCTTTAAAAGGATAATTTACTAAGCACACAGGACTGTCTATGAGGATAACTGCTCTGTTAAGTAAATAATCAAATGTATAGTGTAGGTGTGACCTCAATAAACCACTTACAATTGCATAATACCAATTACCCACTGCCCAAAATAGGATATTTTGTAGACACCCAACAACACCAGACAATGACATGAACTTGGGTACCAATATACAGATAAGAAAACAAACTAAAACATCCAACTACCCATATAAAAATTAGGATTTTTACATGGCAAACAGAAAGCAAAAGATAGGTTATCTTTCGTGTTGGAATGTCACACATAGTCTGTGTTGCATGATCATTATAGAAGTCTGGTTGAATTACGTTTTTACTTGAATCGTTCAATTGGGAAAAGTGACTGATCCAGAATATTTATGAACTATGTCTGTAATGATTGGGATTATGTCAGGAACCGGACAATGGAATTCTTTCAGGTGTGTCTGTGTCCTCCCCGTGAGATGACCTTAATGACTGAGACCTTAACGCGGTTTCTTCAAATCCTAATGATTCACTTCACAATCAAGCACAATAATTGGGCACTTTAGAGTCCATCAGTTAAGTAAGACCTGTTTCCAAGTCAGAAGAATGTAGATGTCAGAGTTGCATTACACTTGTGCGTCAAGGGCCCGATTAACCAATCAGGGACAGAGGACACGATGCTGTCAGCTGATAACTCTTTTCATTTATGGGGTATTTAAAGGGTCAGGGGAATGTCAAGGCAGAAACACTGAAAACTCTACAAGGTAAGCCAATGGATATATCAATGCTAATGTGGTTGGTATTAGGTGTGGATGTTGATATTCTGTTTATTTCTGTGTACTAATATGTACAGCAGGTACATATGATTCAGTGCTTACATAGTAAATGGTTCTAAGTAAATACCTGTAGAAATCTGCATGTTAGGTGTGCATTTTGTGTGCTGCTGTCCTATCTTATCTAACTCACTTAGTGCTATTTCAGGGTAAAATTATATTTTTGTGTGGGAAGAAGGAATGCTGTCATGTTTATCTTCTTTGTTGCACCACACTTCATTTTTTTTTAAATTCTTGAATAGGGCCCTAAGAATCAGGGCTTGCAAATATCTGGATGGTTTGCAATTTATGATGCATTAACTCTTTTTACATTTTGTGATTTATTTCACAACTACTTTATCTTTCCAACAACTTATAGATGAGATTATCTTCGTTCCTTCTCTGTGCCTCTCAGCCGATGCTCACTTTTTTCTCACTGGCTCTGCTGGTTCCCATCCCAGGGGCACACGGGCACCCCCACTTCCCCCTTGCCATCCTGCCCACATTGGAGAACCCTGAGTGGGAGGCTGACTTACTCCAGCTCCAAGCCTCCCTCGATGTCCCAGGGGCTGTAGCTGCAGCGGGCCTCCGCTCTTGGGGGCCGCTGCTGGAGCTGGGACCAGAGGACCCACGTCTGGGCCTGCTCAGGGTGCTGGTAGCAGAGAACGGCTGGGGACAGAAGGGCTTGATGAGGGGCCAGAGGGGGGATCTGGAGAGGAGGCCGCTGGGTCCCTTCCCTGGTCACCCTATGGACACTCTGCACTACCAAGAGGGGGGAGAAGAGGAAGGAGAGGGGGGAGGAAAGAGGAACGAAGCTCTCACATCCATCGCCGGCGGGCTTCAGGCTTTCAACAGAGAGAAGGGAGGCTTCGGGTTCCGCTTCGGAAGGAAGTAAAAAAGGAGGGAGGGGTTGGGAAAAATAAGAGGCACTTGGACTTCTGGAGTGTGGGGAACTTGGAAAAGGGTAAGGTAGAGGGGCTGGAGGATGAAGATGATGGAGGGATGAGTTGACAGTAGAGATGTACTGATTGACACTTATGTCAGAGCAATCAATCATTACATTATGATGAGATATGTATCATCAGAGAAAGAAACCGACAAACTGATAAACAGAAAGTTTACCAAGTGGTCAGAAAATGTCAATGTATCATAATTGTTACATAATAAAATGATTGAGGGTATGTGAATGTTTATGTTATGTTGTCCATGATTTTAAGTTATCCATTCCTACCAATTCCGACCTAAGGTGAAAAATCACAGTATTTTGATAGCCTTTTTATTTTTTAAATTAAATGTCAAATTGCAATACAATAACAAATGAACATAGGACATCATTACAAGTATATTTTCTCTTAAATTAAGAAACATAAAATAACATTAAAGCAAATAAACAATAACTAAAAATTACTACTCATGAATTGTCAGTGACAACAGTTTCAAAAGTTTAAGTACGTCAAATAAAAATGAGAGTTGTAAGAATACATGTATATATTTTTTGTTCTTGACTTTATAAAAGGTTGCGTCAATCGAATCTGGTATCAGGATAAAATGTGATTCAAAGTCACCAAATATACTTTAAGTATTTTTATTTAACATAAGCTCAGAATYGTAAATGCAATTTTCGTATATACGGGTTCACTATCACCACGCAGGGTAAAGCAGGGAACTGACTAGAATAGTACAGACATTTTCTTTTATACTGGGACAGAGGTAGTTCCAGAGTTGGCCTATCACAGTAGAGGCTWAGCGTGGTTTAAACTTGCTAGCCTATCGGTGGTGCCTAAACTGGTCCCAGCCGCACAGCACACAGGATCCAGATATCCGGAAGTGTTTGTTATGTAGCTGAGAATTTTCCATCTTGTCTCAACCTCGTAGTTAGCACATTCGACACCCTAGATTATCAACAGCTTTTCTGCAATCACGCTATGTTTTGTGATTAACATGTCCTATTTCTATAAGGCATATATTTTTGTTAAAAAGAGAACAAAACCATCCRTCACAACTTATTCTACAGACTTTATTAAATATTTGATTTCAAGTAAAACATATGTTGTCATAGTCTATTTTTCTTCAGTATGACGCAACAGCATACATTCGCGGAAACCCCCTACGCTCTATTTTACCTGACAACAGCTAGGTTAATTTCAGCCCTAGAAAATCATTGGCTAGTAGTGATGGGCATTCCGGCTCTTTTCAGTGAGTCGGCTCGTTCGGCTCAGCTTACCAAAAAGAGCCGAATGTTTTGGCTCCCAAACTGCTATATATGTTTCGTATTTTTTTCAAGTCAAACAGTTTGCGATAGTTTGACTATGATTGGTGTTAAAACAATTCTAATTAAATGATTAAATGAAATCATACTCTACCTTAACCACAATGTATTTAACAATGCATTGGTTTGTTATGAAAAGGAATGTTATTTAACATTTGCATTTAAAGTATAACTTTTTAAATGTATATAAACAAAGTGCATATAAATTTAACAATTCAAAACGAATACAATCTGAACGGCATAATAGAATATTACACCATATCAAAGAAAAGTAAATCATGTGCAYAACTGCAGCATCCCACTTKAAACATTAAACTGGTTCTTCTTTTCTCTCTTCTTTATTGCCATGTAATAACCAGCAGCACACAGCAATGCTGACCAGATTGAGCTTTTATGGGAGATTAGCATTCAGAAATGCAAGCTGCCTCACTTTCCATAGGCTGATGCGGTTTCTTCTGTCAGTAATTATTTGTCCCGTTTTTGAGAAGACCCTCTCAGAGGGAACGGATGTGGCCACTATGCAGAGTCTCCCTGTCATGAATTTAGTAAGCCGTGGGTAGACAGAGCCCTTGTTCTTCCACCAGCTCAGAGMWTCTGCTTCTCCAAATAGGATCGGACCTTCATTACGGCATCTGCTGAGAGATTCCTTCGTACTGCATCCCCAGTTGCTCTCTCGCCAAACATCATCCAAACAGTAGACGTTTGTGGCACTACTACTGGTGCTTCTACTCCATCTGATCCCTCTTCTTCCTGTTGCCCTGGTGGCTGAGCCAGCTGACTGCTGGGGCTGTCCCTCCCTGCTGCTGAGGTTATTCTTTGAAGAGCCTRATCAATTGTTCTGGCATCACTGAAGGCTAACTTCTTAAACCTGGGGTCAAGTGCAGCGGTTTCTGATAGCACGTGATTATATTTCATTTGGTGGAACTTTCTGTCCATTGATGAACATAGGYTGTCCATCAACTCTGTCACATGTCCTGTGGTTACATTTGCTTRTCTCTGGTGGCTGGCTGTGATTCGCTGCAGACCCTTACACAGGAGTATCATTTTTGAGGRTGTCACATAGCTGAAAAGAGAGTACAGTAACTTATTAGTTCAGGTTCATGTTTTGTCTACTGACACTACATTCTCATCTACTGCTCATATACATATATAKTACTGGATTAAATAATGATGTAGTAATAACTGCTTATTGTACCTCTCTCCACTGATCTCCACAGTGACGGGTTCCAGGACTCTGCACACCTCCTCCACCACCTCCCATTCCTCTTGGGTCAGAGCATCAACAGGTGCATTGACAATGGCCAGGGTAGATATGATGGCATCCTTTGACTCAAGAAACCCCTTCAACATATAAAATGTTGAATTCCACCTTGTAGTGCAGTCTTGTTTAGGCTTCAGCTCAGGCATCCCCATCTGGCGTTGTGTAGACTTTAGTTTTCATCACCTACTGTGTTCKTGTGGAAGTATTCCACAGCTGCTTTCACTTTGTCCACAGTAGCTTCATCATCTTCAGAGCATCTCTTACAATCAGGTTGATTGTGTGGGCAAGATGGATGATGGGTCCATTTAAACATTTTCATGGCTTTGGTTATGTTAGCTGCATTGTCGCTAACACAACAGACCACTTTTCCATCTACTTYCCATTCTCTGGCAACTGTGGAGAGAGTCAGAGTCAGCTCTTAGAGCAGACTCGTTCACGAACGACCCATCACTATTGGCTAGAAATACTCTTCAAAGGGCAAGGAACGCAACGCAACATATATTTCTGAAGGAACTTTACATCGACAAATACTATAATAAGGATATAGCTGAAGAAAATAATTAGCAAGATGTATAGACCTAATTTGATGTTTCTTGTTTTATATTTTTCACTAGAATGTATTTGCCGGAGCCAAAGCGGTAAGTTGTGTACTCGATATCAAAAGTGAAAGTAAACGTTTACAGCCAGACGTGGCAAAATAATAATACAAAATATTACTTTTAAAATCGCTTACCAWATATATACTGCTGTGGTCTATTAGCATAGTAGTCTACTTGTTGTAATTACATTGTAGCATTTCTAGTCGACCTTTACGCCCGTTCCTTCATCCATTGTATCGCTTACTGGAAAGCTATTGCGCASTTACAGGCCAGGCACGGTGCAATAACAACACACATTTGTAAGGAAACATTAATACATTAATGAGCTTTTTTACTTTGCTTAGACCAACAAGGCATAGCATTATCTACCTTATCTATCTTTTATCACAAAGTAGATCATGTGCAAATAAGTTTTTATATGTTTGTAATGTGTTTGCAATTATACGGTAGTCTATATACTGATAATGACTACTGCAATTTTACACACATTTGTTTATTTGTTTAGCAGCAGCTAACGTTAGTCTTCCTGGGGTGCAACAAAAAAAACATAATGACAACTGACAAAACATTTATACACTTAGTTTGGGGGGGGGGGGCGCTCAAGATGGTGGCATGAGAGGGGGTGACACAAAGTTTATGGTTTTAGACTGCAGTTGCAATTTGTTTGTTTTTTCACAAAAAATGATATCTAAACATACAATGTAGCTATTTTGAATAATTTTGTAATTAATCAAAGCATTGAAATATATTTTTGACGATTTCCAACGAACAAGCTAGCTATCGAACAGTTTCAGCGTGTGTAGTTAAGTTAGCTTGAAAAGAGGCATTGTTGAGACTTACTCATATGCTTGCAGTGTAAAAAAGGGGAGTGAATGTGAATCATACCCGAATACCCCAACCAAGGAGCAACTTCCAAAGAAGCTGAGAAGTTTACCATCAATGAGCCAGCTACAGGACAACATCGTCCGCATCCTCACATCTAAAATCAAAGAAAGCGCAGATGACATCATGGATTTGGTGAAAAAGAACACTATCAGTATCGTTAACCAGAAGAATCGATTGATTTCAATGTTGAGGAAGTAAAAACTCTGAAGCAGCAGAATGCAACATTGAAAATTCAGGTTGCAAAGCAGGAGAAGAAACTCACTGAAATGGAGTCGAAGGTAAACGAGAATGACCGGTATGGTCGGAGATGGAATCTTCAAATTTATGGAATAGCAGAAATATCTGACGAGAACATCAAAGCAAGAGTGAAGGACATTTGCAGAGCAATAGTCCCGGAGGAGGAGCGAAATGTTGTTGCAGGTTCTCTGGATGTAGTGCACCGCCTGGGTAGGCTGAGAGATGGGGAAAACATCCAGCCACCACGACCAGTGGTCATGAGATTCATCTCCAGGACAGCGAGGGATATGACATGGAAAAATGCAAAGAAAAATTACTATTTAAAAAAGAACAACCTGAGGTTCAAGGAGGAGCTGACAGCATTTGACAAAGAAGCTCGGAATCGTCTGTGGCCGATGATTGAGAGAGCAAGGAAGGAAGGGAAAAGAGCATACTTTGCGGGAGCCAAGGCTTTTGTTAATGGAAGGGAAATTCACGGAATTTTCAAGGTGTTTCAGAACTTGGCAATGAATTTATACTATGTCAACTGGCTGATGATACCACCATATTTTTAAGAGACAGGAATGAGGTTTCTAAAGCAGTTTCCTGTATTGAAGACTTTTCCTTCGTTTCAGGTTTGAACATTAATATCAATAAGTCAGTCTTATTTCCACTCGAGGATTGTGTTTTACAGGAAGTACACTGCTCCAAAAAATAAAGGGAACACTTAAACAACACAATGTAACTCCAAGTCAATCACACTTCTGTGAAATCAAACTGTCCACTTAGGAAGCAACACTGATTGACAATACATTTCACATGCTGTTGTGCAAATGGAATAGACAAAAGGTGGAAATTATAGGCAATTAGTAAGACACCCCCAAAAAAGGAATGGTTCTGCAGGTGGTGACCACACACCACTTCTCAGTTCCTATGCTTNGAAAGCACCGCCACCATTCAAAAGTGACCAAAACATCAGCCAGGAAGGATAGGAACTGAGAAGTGGTCTGTGGTCACCACCTGCAGAACCATTCCTTTTTTGGGGGTGTCTTACTAATTGCCTATAATTTCCACCTTTTGGCTATTCCATTTGCACAACAGCATGTGAAATTTATTGTCAATCAGTGTTGCTTCCTAAGTGGACAGTTTGATTTCACAGAAGTGTGATTGACTTGGAGTTACATTGTGATGTTTAAGTGTTCCCTTTATTTTTTTGAGCAGTGTATATGGTATCCCAATTAAAGATAAGGTTACTTATCTTGGAATTGTTATATGCAAGGATGAAAAACAAAGGAGTGAATTAAACTTTAACCCCATTATTGAGAAAACAAAGGAGAAATTGAACCTCTGGTTGCTTAGAGATATTTCGTTATACGGTCGTGTTTTATTTTCCAAAGCTGAAGGGTTATCCAGATCGGTTTATGTCTCGTTATTWCTTGAATTATCRCRTAAAATTGTAAAGGACTTAGATAAGATTCTTTATAATTTTATTTGGAGGAACAAGCCTCACTATCTACGAAAATACATTCTCACTAATACCCAAGAACAAGGAGGTCTTGAGGTTTTAGATTTCAATACTCTAAATAATACTTTTAAAATGAATTGGATTCTGAAGTATGTTAAGAACCAGYACAGTATTTGGAATGTCTTCCCGAAGTATTTATTTGACTCTGTTGGTGGTTTCGAATTTTTGCTTCGATGTAATTTTGATGTTGATAAAATCCCAGTCAAGTTTGCCAAATTCCATAAGCAGGCAATTTTAGCTTGGATGTTAGCGTATAAACACAATTTTTCCCCTCACAGATACTTTATATAGAACAACAAAGATATACGATTTAAAAATAGGTCTCTTTTTTTCGTAACTGGTTTGAGAATACAATTATTTTGGTTGGTCAGTTACTGAATGAGGATGGATATCTACTCTCATATGGGAAATTTCTTGATAAGTTTAAAATTCCAATAACCCCGAAAGAATATGCAATTGTTTTTGATGCGATTCCAAAGGGGGTTGTATCTCTTTTAAATTCCTCTGTGGTTGATGTAAGTAACATAGATTTACATMAACATATATTCATTGGCAATATTAACATCAAAGATAAATGTAGTAATTGTCACGTTCGTCGTCCTCCTCATCTGAGGAGGAGTAGTAAGAAGGATCGGAGGACCAATGCGCATCGTTACTTTTATTAACGAAGAACACTGAATAAACTTACAAAACAATAAAACGAACGTGAAGCTATATATATAATAAGTGCAGACACAAGCAACTAATACATAGACAATCACCCACGAAATACTCAAAGAATATGGCTGCCTAAATATGGTTCCCAATCAGAGACAACGATAAACAGCTGCCTCTAATTGAGAACCAATCTAGGCAACCATAGACATATAACTACCTAGAKGAGTCYAAAACCCATAGACATACAAAAAACCCTAGACAAGACTAAACAAACCACCCTTTGTCACACCCTGACCTAACCAAAATAATGAAGAAAACAAAGAATACTAAGGTCAGGGCGTGACAGTAATAAACAGATTAGGAATATCGTTTGTGATACTATAATTCCCTCAGCAAGATTCTTTTGGTCAAATATCTATGGTGATATACAATGGGGGAAAGCATGGAAATAGCTAACAAATATTGTATCAGTAACAAGGTAAAGGAAGTTTCATTTAAAATGTTACATGGAATTTATCCGGTGAAACATGTTTTGGAAAGATTCAAGCTGAATATTGACTATAAATGTGATTTCTGTGGAATGGAGGAGACCATTTTGCATTTGTTTTTTGCCTGTATTTATAGTAGAATCTTTTGGATTGACATACAGAATTTTGTTACAAAAAAAATAGGACCGTTTGGTCTATTTCATGGTTTTGCTATAATGATTTATTTCAGAAATTCTGACATAGATAAAGATGTAGTATATTTAATTCAACTGCTAATAATACTAGGTCAATTTCATATTCACAAATGCAAATGGTCTAATTCAAAACCTAACTTATTTCACTTTATAAATGAATTTAAACAATATGGCACTACTTTAACTAAAATGAAAAACAAAAAGGCAATTAAAACGTGTTGTATTATTAATGAATATGATTTGTTTGTTTAGGATTCCTGGCAATGTAAATAGTTTGTATGTATGCTTGTTTGCATGTGACTATTCCTCTTTTGTTTGTTGATATTTGTTKATAAAAAATGTAATTAAAAAAACACTTATACACAAGGACAGTCACACATTTAAAATACAATATACAAACAAAAAACAATACACYAACAAAGGAAAGAGGAAATATATATGATTCATTTTCTTGATATGGTAGCGAATCCGGGGGATAGCCCCGACCGGGYCTCAAACCTGGATCTAACAGCTGTCAAGCGAACACCTTAATCGTTCCACCAAGAGGTCCGGACTCTTTGATGAGGTCGCTAGGTGTTGGCTTAAAGGGATAGTTCAGGATTTTATCAATGAAGCCCTTTATCTACTTCCCCAGAGTCAGATGAACTCGTGGAGACCATTTTTAGGTGTCTGCGTCCAGTATGACGGAAGTTAGAGGTACTTTCACGAGCCAATGCTAACTAGCTGTACCCATAGCCTTTTAGTCATTGCTCTAACACTAGTTAGAAATTGGCTTGTGAAACTAACTCTAACTTCCTTAATACTGGACGCATAGACATACAACTGGTATCCATGAGTTCATCTGACTGGGGAAGTAGATAAAGGGCCTCATTGCCAAAATCCAGAAGTATCCCTTTAATATATTAATAGGAAATAGATTGATTTATAAGTTGCAGAATGTGTCCGACTTCTCACTAATGCACTAGTGTGGGTTTATTTGTTATTTATGTCACCTACCATTTAGACAACATCATGCAGAGCCTCTTTGACACTATTAATTGAATACATTATTTTGTTGGCCGTTACAGACCTACAGTATGATAGAGATAAATATTTGACGTACAGTAATTTCCGTTTCATGTTTTACAGCATAGTCTGAGTAACATGGAGAGAAGGCAGATTCAGACAAATTATCTCAATGTTTAAATCTTTTTCCCTACAGACATCTACTCCCTYAYRTACATCTACACTGCCCTGTCAAAGCCACTAGAATTGCCTGGTATCCATGAGTTCACTGCCATGGGTCTGATGAACAACAGACAGATTGATTACTATGACAGTGTGTCAAAGAAGAAGATTCCCAAACAGGAGTGGATGAGGGAGAAGCTGCCAGCAGACTACTGGGAAAAAGGCACTCAGTCACGCAAGAGCAAGGAGCAGTGGTTCAAAGTCAACGTCAACATCCTGATGGATCGCATGAGGCACAACAACACTGGTGAGGGAACACCTGCCAATCCTGTCCCTACTACACTCCTCGTTTAATCTTTTAAATTGTAGGTACATTAGTTATCCATGTATATTGTCAAAGAAGCGTCATTAACCTTCTTTTTATTATTGTTTTTTCCCTCAGAGTTTGCATATTTTCAGTGGAAACATGGTTGTGAGATTGACGCAACAGAGTGACGCAAAGTGAAATTCATAAAGGGCACCAGACCAATACAGCTACGATGGTGACGACTTCCTGGCTTTGATGATGTCACTATGCAGTGGTGGCCCAGTTGATCAAGCTCGCCGACTAAGAGGAAGTGGGCGGGGTGCAGATCCTCAACCAGTAACACCAAGGGCTACTGGAGAAGGAGTGTGTGGACTGGCTTTCCAAATTCATGGATATGGGGACAATGAAATCAGTAGGACTGATGGTGAGTACTTAAATAGTATAGAGCCTAACAAACAAAAACAACCATTTGTACATGTTGAGATCAAAGAATAATATTAATGTTCTCTGTTTATTCCCTCTTTAGCCCTCCAAGGTCTATGATTTGCTAAAAGAGGCCAAAACTGCAGGACCATGTCCGACTGCCTGCATGGCACAGGTTTCTATCCCAAAGATGTAGAAATGCATATTAAAGAAGTGGTTGTTTCACATTAACCAAACATGATGGGAGTGCAGGCTACAGGAGTCATACCCAATGATGTGACCACTACCAGATCAGGAATGAGTGTGCAGATCCCAGAGGCAGATAAGGAAACTTATGAGATGCTCTGTCAGCCATAGATCATTGAAGGAGCCAATTGTGTGGTGAAAATGGGATGTAAAGTAATGGCTATTTGTTTAGTGTTATTGATGTTATTGGTTAGTGTATTTGGTTTATTGTAAGTGTTATTGACACAGAGAAACATCTCTAATTTGAACTGAAGCCATTGCATACGTAACAGACAGCTTTGGCAAGTGAAGCTAGGAAGTGAAACTGGATGTCTAGCTTCTGGTTAGCTATATTGTTGCTTTTTATAAATACTCTGCCTTTTGTGTTTCAGATGGAGAATGTTGTGATTGCAGTAGTTTCGGTGCTGTAGTCATTGGGACAGTCATCGCCATTATTGTAGTTCTGATCTTGGTTTCGGTGGTCCTGTTTGTTCTGCACAGAAGAGGGACAATTGGTAGGTCTTGATTTATATCAATTAAATTGTTTTTGTTGTTGTTAAATGTTAAGAAAATATTAATCAAAGGTACTGCTATGAAAGGTGGGAACTACGGCCTAAATCCATATGAATTATAACATTTCTATGTATTTTTCTCTTTACACATCAAAGTGATTCCTGGCTTGAGAACTACAGGTTAGTATCACAGCCTCTCCCTCTGTCTGTATACAGCACATTCGTAAAGTATTCAGACCCCTTGACTTTTTCAACATTTCGTTACGTTACAGCCTTATTCTAAAATGGATTACATTGTTTCTTCCCCCTCTTCAATCTGCACACTGTTAGGTTCTAATTTTCAGAGTAAATAACTCAGTCACTAGAGAAGCTTAACCAAGTTTAATTCTTCCCAAAGGGTCGATACAGCTCTAATTCAGACACAGACATGGCTTCCCCCGTGGTAGTATTCATACCCCACTTTGGGTGGAGTCTCGTCCTTAGCGCTAAACATTGCATCATTCTTGCTAAGCAGGGAGCTAAGTGCTATGAGCCTTCAACAGTTTATCWGTACTGCTACATGCGATCGTGTTCCCTGCACTCAACACATTCCAAGCTTAGTTGCACCCACTATATACCTTCCTCCTATAACCCTTAACTTCTTGTGTAGACCCGCTTAACCTTAGCGCTCCATCAGCGACTTGAATTAGTATATTTCATATTCTCTAAACCAAACACCACAATACCCCATAATGACAAAGCAAAAACAGGTTTAGACATTTTTGCAAATTATGGAAAATGTGAAACTAAATGAATACATTAACATAACTATTCAGACCCTTTACTCAGTACTTTGTTGAAGCACCTTTGGCAGTGATTACAGCCTCAAGTCTTCTTGGGTATCACGCTATAAGCTTGGCACACCTGTATTTGGTTTTTCTCTGCAGATCCTCTCAAGCACTGTCAGGTTGGATGGGGAGCGTCGATGCATAGTTGTTTTCATGTCTCCAGAGATGTTTGATCAGGTTCAAGTCTGGGCTCCTGCTGGGTCACTCAAGGACACTCAAAGCCTTATCCCGAAGCCACTCCTGCGTTGTCTTGGCTGTGTGCTTAGGGTTGTTGGCCTGTTGGAAGGTGAACCTTTGCCCCAGTCTGAGGTCCTGACGTTTTGTGTACTTTGCTCCGCTCATCTCTCCCTCGATTTTGACTAGTCTCCCAGTCCCTGCCGCTGAAAATCCTCCCCACAGAATGATGCTGCCACCACCATGCCACGACGTGACGCTTGGCATTCAGGCAAAAGAGTTCAATCTTGGTTTCATCAGAGCAGAGTATCTTGTTTCTCATGGTCCTTTAAGTGCCTTTTGGCAAACTCCAAGCAAGCTGTCATGTCCTTTTACTGAGGAGTGGCTTCCGTCTGGCCACTACCATAAAGGCCTGATTGGTAGAGTGTGGTTGTCCTTCTGGAAGGTTCTCGCATCTCCACATTGGATCTCTGGAGCTCTGTCAGAGTGACCATTAGGTTCTTTGTCACCTCCTTGACCAAAGCCCTTCTCCAGGCGATCAGCTCTAGGAAGAGTCTTGGTGGTTCCAAACTTCTTCCTTTTAAGAATGATGGAGGCCACTGTTCTTGGGGACCTTCAATGCAGCAGACATTTTTTTGGTACCCCAGGACAATTCCTTTGACCTCATGGCTTGATTTCTGCTCGGACATGTCACCTGTGGGACCTTATATAGACAGGCGTGTGCCTTTCCAAATCATGTCCAATCAATTGAATTTACCACAGGTGGACTCCAATCAAGTTGTAGAAACATCTCAAGGATGATTAATGGAAATACGATTCACCTGAGCTCAATTTCGATTCTTATAGCAAAGGGTCTGAATACTTGGGTAAATAAGGTATTTCTGTTTTTTTWATCTTTATAAAATTAGCTAAAAATGTATCGCTTTTTCATTATGGGGTATTGTGTGTAGATTGATGAGAAACAAATGTAATTTTATCAATTTTATAATAAGGCTGAAACTTACAAAATGTGGTAAAAAGGGAAGGGGTCTGAATACTTTCCAAATGCACTGTACATGTCATTTATCAACATAATGGTTGAATGTTACATATAACATACTTTTGACATTAGTTATAAGGACAATATGATGCTTTAATATCAGAACAACAATCTGGCCATCAAACTTAAAAAGGTGTTCTATGTAACAACCAATACTGTTTAGATTTCCCTTTGGGTTTTGAATACGTCTGAAACACTTTAGTCATTCATTCAACTCCTATTACAACATGATCTTCTTGTACTGAAACTTTACTTGACTAAGTATTATCTGGAATGAAATGAGTGACTGTTTTCTCCCTTTTCTTATCCAAAGATGATGAAAGCAGAACCTCATCAGACTCTGGTAATCTAATATCCGTTGACCCATAATAAAATACATTAAGCAGACGCTTTTATCCAAAGCGACTTACAGTCATGTGTCCATACTTAATATKAATCCAAGACTGAGATTGTATTTGTTTCCTAATTACTTTGAGACTGTAGAAAGACAGTTTCCCTCTGCCWCTATTTCAGGTAAAGGCAGCCAGAACGAAGGGTCCTCAAACATAGGCAGTGAGGAGGACGTTAAGAAGTCAATGCTGGCTAAGGGAAGTAAGTCTAGATTGATATCAACCCTTCTGTCATCTCTTCTTCAACTTGCAATTTGGATGGTTGAATAATTCAGTGATATCCAACTCAAGTCTTATAGGGTTCTTCTGGTTCCTCTAATATTGAAATGTCGCTTGTTTATTACCAAAATAATTTCCTAACGAGTAATTATGGAGATAGCATAAAACAAGTGTGAATTATATGCTGCTTTGGTTTGTCACTTAGAATTGGTTACTTTAATGTAATAAATACATTTCCTTTGTTGATCCTWCAAAGTTTGCATTTATCAATAAATAGACAGTTTAGAACATAAGGAATATCACTTTCAAAACGTCACGGACAACACTTGTTTTATCACCAAAAGATAAAGTTAAAGATCCAAACCACTGGTTGGTTAATTTAATAKAWTTTMTATTTAACCTTTATTTAACCAGGGAAGTCAGTTAAGAACAAYTTCTTATTTATAAWGWCGGCCTACCKCGGCCAAACCCTAACCCAGACGACGCTGGGCCAATTGTTTGCCKCCCCATGGGACTCCCAATCACGGCCGGTTGTGATACAGCCTGGAATCAAACCAGGGTCTGTAGTGACGCGTCTAGCACTGAGATGCAGTGCCTTAGACCYCTGTACCACTCAGAAGCCCAAATGTGAGGCAAAACCATAGGTGGTATTTGACCCCATCCATTTGTAATTATAGCTGAGTTATGTCAATTATTGTAATGGGTAATATTTTACAACATTGCACTGTAATGTATGTGTTCAATCTAATAATGCACATCTTTTCCATGTTGTCAA
Source organism: Salvelinus sp. IW2-2015 (assembly GCF_002910315.2). Lineage (NCBI taxonomy): Eukaryota > Metazoa > Chordata > Actinopteri > Salmoniformes > Salmonidae > Salvelinus > Salvelinus sp. IW2-2015. Next base: position 10,274,114 of record NC_036870.1, read on the forward strand.
TTTATGTGCAGGTGGCTAGATGACCGTTGGTGGCCAAAGTTCCTGACCGGASCATGAAGGACAGTCAATTCATTTCATAATTTTATAGTATGGCTACGGCTGTTTCGGTGTGGCCACGCGTCATGACGGCAGTCAAATTCCACATGAACGTTTAGTCACGCTAATTAGACTTCTCCAAGCTCTGATGCTGCTGATGGTCATTAGTAGCCTACCATACTGGCTAACTCTATTGTCCCTTTAATCACTCTGCGATCAATGCAAATGTAATCAAAAATCTAATTAAACACTTCATGAGAGCCAATGAGGTCATGTTGCTCAACATTTCTATAGGCTATGCAATTGCGTGAGAAAACAGAATGATGGTCATTATTAAAAATAGAATTCCATCAGCTTTCCATATGCTAGGCCTACTATATTTTATTTGTCAACTATCCTAGTATTAAGCACATTGCTTCTCTTTAAAACAGGAGTATAGTCTACTGACGTATTTATTTCAGCTGTCCCTGTTTCCATACAGGTGCATGATAATGGTCCTTTCTAAATCAAAACAAATTTCACACATATGTTATTTAGTATATGTACAGACAAGATTAAATCAAGAATACTGTGATGGGTTACAATAGTAGCCTGTCACTTGAATGATATACAGTGGCTTGCGAAAGTATTCACCCCCTTGACATTATTCCTATTTTGTTGCCTGGACAAACATGGGAATTAAAATAAGATTTGTTGGGGCGGTTGTATCATTATTAGATTCTTACAACATGCCTACCACTTTTTTTTTATTTTTTATGGCTGAACGGAACATTTGAGTGCTGCATAAAACTATCCATTCGGCGGTGATTGAGAGGTTTTGACGTTTTGCGCCAAGGACATAGCGTTTATTCTTGATGGCCGAAAAACAATATTGAGCCACACGGCTCAAATATTGAGCCGCACGGAACACCGCGGTCCCGTGCTGCTCAGTTGGAGTAGAGCATGTCGCTTGCAATGCCAGGGTTGTGGCAGTTACCATTCCCCACGGGCGGACCAGGCGATTGAATATGTATGAACTTTCCAATTGTGTAGTCGCGTCTGGATAAGAGCGTCTGGCTAAATGACTTAAATGTACAATCTAGTCTCATCTGACCAGAGTACCTTCTTCCATATGTCTTGTGGAGTCTCCCACGTGTCTTTTTGAGGCCGAACACTTTAAGCCCAATTGCTTTTTTTCTGGCCACTCTCTTGTAAAGCCCCAGCTCGGTGGAGTGTGACGGCTTAAAAGTGAGCTGCCGGATGGACAGATACTCCAATCTCCCACCTGTGAGCTTTTGCAGCCTCCTTCAGGGTTATCTTTTTAGTCTCTTTTTGTTGTCCTCTCTGCATTTATTAGCCCCTCACTTGCCTGGTCCGTGAGGTTTTGGTGGGCGGCCCTCTAATTGGCAGTGTTGTTGTCCGGTGCCATATTCTTTCATTTTTCAATAATGGATTTAAGTGGTGCTCCGGTGCGGATGCTCAAAGTTTCAGATAAGTTTTTTATAACCCCAACCCTATGATCTGTACTCTCAAAACTTTATCTCGACCTGTTTGAAGAGCTCCTTGGTCTTCACAGGCGCTAGTTGAGTTGAAGTTTTGGTGAAGCATAATTTTCACCATAAAAGCACCTTGTAGTATACAAAAAAGAAGCCATCCTACATGCATAATCGCATTTGTGCGTCACTTTTGAGGAATGGCGTTTTTTCCTTACTAATGCAACCATTTGCACTTTACTGCGTGTGCGCATTGCTGCGCTTATTAATGTGAAGAAAATACCCTCATAGTATATCGACATTTTAAATGTTCTGGCTTCAGGCTCATTCTTGAAACTGTTTTTTTATGCTAGTGTTGTATTAATTTTGGGATCTATCTTATCCCACAACTGTGTCAGACTGTTTGGAATATTTATTTATAGAATAGAATAGGTTAACTTTTGTACTATGGGGGATAGTAGTGAATGTATTCTGTCGTGTATTTCATTATTTTACTGTTGCAATGGATGTTTCTTAGAGGCATCTTGAAGGTAATTTGGTATAATGCTTTCGGTACTTATATGCTGATATGTTTTTTATACCTCTGGCCAAACAATATCTTGTTTTACGTTTCTGAAAATAAATGTACAAATTATTATGTTGTTAATATTGTAGAGCATTGATAATACTTTGGGTATTTGCAATATKATTTGTTATGATTGTTTATCCTGGCCAAGATAGGCAGCACCAAGTCATACACAATTACAGACAGACGACATGAAAAACTAAAAGTAAAATAGTAAAAACCATTTACGGTAGTGGCCATAATGATATCATAAAATGGKAAATTAAAAACATTGACAGGTCAAGGAATCAGCCACAAAATCCTTCATCAATGATTTAAAAACACCAATTGGGACAAGTTCTTCCAATTTAAAACTATTTTGGAAGGCGTTCCAAGCCGATGGTGAAGAGTACATAAAAGCCTTTTTTCCAAATTCAGTTRGGACATTTGGAACAGTTAGCAGGATGAAGTCCTGCGAACAAAGAGAGTTCCCACCACATTTCTGAATAATAAAAATGCCCAAATTAAATGGTAGTAAACCCAAAATGGCTTTGTAAAGTATACCAGTGACTGAGCCTACGAGTGACTAGAGAAGGCAAGCCAACCCTATTTTCAATCTAGGGCCCATTTCAAAACCGTTCACTGGGTTTCCAAGCTAAGACAAAGCTACACTTGAATTCATTTGCAATGGAGTTTCTTTTAATGTCACCTTGTAAACATTGATTTATGGAGAACACAAATAATTCCAACATGCTCAATTGAAGCTCAATACAAAAATATTGTTTTATCTTATGCCAGAAACCTAGTCAGCYTTTTTAATGAATAGGGTCTCTAGTGTTATGAACTCTACCTGTGGACTAAATGCATTCACCAAATGATTTAATACATTTTGCYWAGCATTGCTGTTACTATTTACTAAACCACTATTTTATTTTACAAGGCTTATTGCATACATACATGCCCACGGAAGTACACACACGTACACAATGTATGTAACCTGTACTGCTTTTGAAACATCCTGCATGATTTGTTTTTCTGAATAAAAAAACAATTATAAAAGCCCCTTTTTTGCACGTTCTATCATTCAAAATAGGGTCTACCAGGGCAAAATGTTTTTAAAAGTTCCAAAAGTATAGCCTGTTGCACATTAATTTATCTACAGGAGGATAGTATTGGCTAATGATAACGGAATTGTAAACAACAGCGAATTTGCAAAGAGTTCTGATTATGAATGGTGTTTAAAATCATGGTACGACTATTGCTTATAAAGTACAGTTTCATCAGAGAAGAGACTTTGGATTTTGTGCAACACCTGTTCAACTTAATGATCAGGATCAACACAGGAGTTTACTTGTTAGAGAAAGCTAAGAGCACACAGTCATAGCATCGTGGGGCAGACCTGAATTAGACACTGAATTTAGTATATTTGTATATTTTAGGGTCATACAATACATGTGAGGATTGAAAACGTATTTTGTAAGAATAATTTTACTTCCAGAAAATGTATCATAAGTGAAAATAAAAGCTCTTGGCAGAGCCATATATATATATATAGCCTACATTATTTTTCAAGTCAATAATAAACGTTAAAAAAAAACATTTTCAATTACTGCCGAGGTGGCAGGTAATCTAGTGGTTAGAGCGTTGGGCTAGTCACTGAAAGGTTGCTAGATCAAATCCCCAAGCTGACAAGGTAAAAATCTGTCGTTCTGCCCCTGAACAAGGCAGTTAGTTAACCCACTGTTCCTAGGCCGTCATTGTAAATAAGAATTTGTTCTTACCTTACTTGCTGAGTTAAAAAAATATATATGTTTCTTAAATTAAAGACTGTTTTGTTCATATTATTTAAATTGTAATGTTATGTTCATATTATTGATGACAACCCCAGCTTTTTGTTTAATGTTAGGCTAGTTTTGAAGGTCTTTATATTGCAATGTTTCCTTGTTYCTGCTGGCAAGTTCCATTGATTACACACCTGAGAAAATAATTTTTACTTGGCAACATGATAAGATAGTTTGATTGGTTGGAACTGCCAGGTGTCAGGTGATAAGACTAGTATGACTGGCACATAAAAGTTCTTAGTCTCCGTTCTAGTATTATTTAGTCTCTTTCAGAACAACAAATTAGTCTAAAACATAATTGAATTAAACAAAGTTATAATGGATTGATTTATCAGATAGTCTAGATTTCATACCAAAATGATTACTATGATGTTACTATGCTAACTATTATCGATTATCATAACTTTTTTTTTAAATTCCCATCTCTACCTCACTTCTTTTACATCTCTACCCAGGAGTTGTGACTAACCCATTTGCTGCATTTTGTAACCATTAGAGAAATGGTCGCTGAGCTACATCTACACTGCCCTGTCAAAAAAAAGAGAAGAAGATCAATCACCCTAGGTCTGGGGCTCATGCAGATCCTACTCAGTGGCATTCAATGATCATGAGAGGTGAGGGATAAGCAGACTACCACCGGGCAGTGACTGTCAATGACCTGAAGAGAGTTGGGACCACAGTTTCAAAGAAACATTAGTTAACAACTACGCCGTCATGGATTAAAAATCCTGCAGCGCACTGCAAGGTCCTCTCTACAAGCAGCGCGTGTCCAGAGCGTTTAAGTTCGTGCGAATACATCTGGATATCCAGAGGAGAATGGAAGAAGTTCAATGTGTCCTGATGAGACAAATATAAGCTTTTTGGTCTAAACTCCACTCGAAGTTGTTGGAGGAAGAGAAGAATGAGAAGAACACAAGAAGACATCCAACCGTGAAAGCATGAGTGTGAAACATCATTCCTTGTGGGATGTTTTTCTGCAAAGGACAGACGACTCGCAACAGTATTGAGGGGAGGATGGATGGGGCCATGTATCTGCAGATTCTTGGCCACACAAGACGACTCCTTCCTCATAGAAGCATGAAGATTGGTCGTGCTGGGTCTTCCAGCATGACAACGACCCAAAACACCTCGCCAGGGCAACTAAGGAAGTGCTCCGTAAAAGCATCTAGCGCTGGGAGTTGCATAGCCATTCTCCAGACCTGAACCCAATAGATAATACTTTGGAGGGAGCTGAAAGTCGTATCTGCCCAGCCGAAACCACCCCGGGAACCTGAAGGATCTGGAGGAAGGTTCTGTTATGGAGAGAGTGGGCCAAATCGCGTGCAGCAGTGTGGTGCAAACCTGTTAAGGAATACAGAACGTATGATCTTGTAATTGCAACAAAGGTTGTCTGTACAAATAATTAACTTCTGCTTTATGTGAAGTATCAAATACTTATGTCATGGCCAAAAGAAATGCAAATTAATGTACTAAAATATCACAATTGTGATTTTCTGTCGATTTTGTTTTAGATCCGTGTCTCACAGCTTGAAGTGTATCTTATGATAAAAATTCAGACCTCTACATGCTCTTTGTAAGTAGAAACCTGCCAAATCGGTCAGTGTATCAAAACTTTTCCCTAGCTGTCCGTATATAGCTAGCTATTATTTTTTCCAAAGTCAATATAACTTAAAAAAAACATTTTCATTATCTGCCTGAGGTGCAGTAGTGGTTAGATGCGTTGCTAGTCACGTGAAAGGTTGCTAATCAATCCCATAGCTGACAAGGTAAAATTGTCGTTGCCCTGACAAGGCAGTTTAATTAACCCATATGTTCTAGGCCGTATTGTAGAACTAAGAATTTGGTTTCTTACCTTATCTTGCTGAGTTAAAAAAGATATAATATGTTTCTTTAATATTAAAGACTGTTTTGTTCATATTAATTGTTAAATATTGTAATGTTAGATGTTCAATATTATTGATCGAAACCTAGCTTTTTTGTTTAATGTAGGGCTAGTTTTGAAGGTCTTTATATTGCAAATTGTTCCTTTTTTGTTGCTGGCAAGTTTCCATTGATTGACACCGTGAAGAAAGATAATTTTTGACCCTTGGCAACTGATTAAGATGAGTTGATGGTTGCGAACGTTGCAGGTGTCCAGGTGATAAGACTAAGTATGAACTGGCACATAAAAGTTCTTATTCTCCGTCTATGTATTATCTTAGTCCTCTTTCAGAAACAAACCAAATATGTCCTAAAACATAATTGAGATTAGAAACAATAGTTATAAATCGGGATTTTTATCGATAGTTCCTAATTCATATCCCAAAATAATATTAGCTATGATGTTATTGATGCTAACTATTATCGATTATCATAACTTTTTTTTATAAATTTCCCATCTCTACTCACTTCTTTTAATATCTCTAAGTCCGCGGAGTTTGTCTGAAACCATTTGCTGCATTTTGTAACATTAGAAGAAATGGGGTCGCTGACTACATTACACTGCGCCTGTAAAGCAACTAGAACTTGCTGGTATCCGTGGATTCACTGCCATGGGTTTCTGATGAATAACGAAGACACGATTGATTACATGACAGTGTGTCAGAAGAAGAAGATCAACGAGTGGATGAGGGAGAAGCTGCCAGCAGACTCTTGGAAAAAGTACTGTCAGTCAGCGCAAGAGCCAAGTAGCAGTGGTTCAAAGTCAAACGTCAACATTCCTGTAGTTATTTTAACTAAACCCAAGAATAATTAACTTGCATGTCGCAAAGAAGACTGAGCATTGAGCATTACAGTGAGGGAAAAAGTATTTGATCCCCTGCTGATTTTGTACGTTTGCGCCACTGACAATAGAATGAATAGTCGTAATTTGTAAGGTAGGTTATCTTTGAACAAGTGAGAGATACAAGAATAGTAAACAACAACATATTCCAGAAAAACGCAATGTAAAATGTTATATAATTGATTTGCATTTTAATGAGGAAATAGTATTGGACCGCCTCTGCAAAACATTACTTTAGGTAAGTGGTGGCAAAATCCTTGTTTGCAATCACAGAGGTCAGATGTTTCTTGTAGTTGGCACGCAGGTTTGCACACAATCTCATGGAGGGATCTTTTGTCTCCATCCCCTTTGCCAGATTTCCTTCAGTCATTAAGGTTTCGAGCGCTGACATTTGGCAACTCGAACCTCAAGCTCTCCATCACAGATTTCTATGGGATTAAGGTCTGGAGACTTGGCTAGGCACTCAGGACCTTAATAGTGCTTTTTTCTTGAGCACTTCCTTTGGTTGCCTTGGTCCGCGTGTGTTTGGGTCAGTTGACTGTGCTGGAATCCCTCCGACGCCCATTTTCATACCCAGGCCTGAGGGAAGGAGGTTTTCACCCAGATTTGACGGTACATGGCCCCTGTCATCGTCCTTTTGATGCGGTGAAGTTGTCCCTTCCTTAGCAGAAAACACCCCAAAGCATAAGTTTTCCACCTCCATGTTTGATCGGTGAGAGTTGGTTTCTTGGGGGTCATAGGCAGACATTCCTCCTCCTCCAAACACGGCAGGTTGAGTTGATCCAAAGAACTCCATTTTGGTCTCATCTGACGACACAAACGTCACGCCAGTTGGTCTCTGTGAATCATTCAGATGTTCATTGGACAACTTCAGACGGGCATGTATAATGTGCTTCTGGAGCAGGGGGACCTTGCGGGACGCTGCAGGATTTCAGTCCTTCACGGCGTAGTGTGTTCCTAAATGTGTTTTTCTGTGTGACTATGGTCCCAGTCTGCCTTGGAAGATCATTGACAAGATCCTCCTGTGTAGTTCTGGGCTGATTCTCTCCGTTCTCAGTGATCATTGGAGAGCTCCACGAGGTGAGACTCTTGCATGGAGTCCAGGCCGAGTCAGTTGACAGTTATTTTGTGTTTCTTCCATTTGCGAATAATCGCACCAACTGTTGTCACCTTCTCACCAGAGCTGCTTGGCAATGGTCTCTTGTAGCATTCCAGCTTGTGTAGATTACAATCTTGTCTGAAATCCTTGGAGAGCTCTTTGGTCCTTGGCCATAGTGGAGAGTTTGGAATCTGATTGATTGGATTGCTTCTGTGGACAGGATGGGTCTTTTATACAGGTAAAAAACTGAAATTAGAGCACTCCCTTTAACAGTGTGCTCCTAATCCTCAGCTCGTTACTGGTTAATGAAAGACACCTGGGAGCAGATCTTTTCTGATTGAGAGGGTCAATATTAATTTCCTCATTAAAATGCAAATTCAATTTATAACACATTTTGACATGCGTTTTCTGATATTTTTGTGGTTATTCTGTCTCTCACTGTCAAATAAACCTACCATTAAAAGTATAGACTGATCAATTCTTTGTCAGTGGGTAACGTACAAAATCAGCAGGGGATCAAATACTTTTTCCCTCACTGTAGGTGTGTCATTGCCTCTATAGAGTTACCACAGTATGAGTCATAATACCATAAACTAGCGGTCAAAATGGAATGGTGTTCAATTCATTTTACCCCATAGGGGATTTTATTAACAATTAACTGAAGGGCTGTTGTTAGTATGA
>NC_036870.1:10285221-10312512 GCF_002910315.2 Salvelinus sp. IW2-2015
TGTAGACTTACCCTGGCGTGACGTTTTGATAACTAAATCTCTCAGACAAGGTGACTTTTATCAATATATTTGCCTGTATTTACCCCCAACAAATGAAATTCTAATTAGCTGCTAATGTGGCTATCATAAAGAACTACAAATGCCATGATGATCTGGACGAGATTGCCTAATCGAGGCAAAAGTAAGAATCTCTGGATTCACTATCTAATGTTAGCTAGATGTAGTATTTAATACATTTGCTACATTTCTTTAAAATGTACCTGTTAGCAAAGCTGACAGTTAGAGATGACGTGCTAGAGTTCGCAGGGATTTGTATTCTTTCATGATGTCTACTTTGATGCTAATTAGCATTTTCGAATCTGAGAGTAAATGGAGCCTAATACTGTACATATTGATAAAAGTCACCTTGTCAGAGAGAGATTTACATGGTTATCAAAACCAAGATAGACCACAGCTTGTCGTTTCCAATGGGAACAAAMTATTCATAGTGGGCAGAACAAGCAAGGAGGCGGGCAGAGCCAAGCAGGCGCTAGCGATATCCTATTGGCGCGATCTAGTATACATCTGCATATTTCCGTTAGGGAATGKCTACTTTGAAGTGCACCTGTGCTATAACTCAATTCACCTTTGCACTCATTCTAAACAGATTTTTTAAAACTTTTGCAAAGTGTAAAGTCTACAACTTAGTCGACTCTGTTCATAGCAGATTCTAGTTTTGGGAACAGAAAACTGTATTGACATGACAAATTAGCAGAATGTCGGCCAAAATCAACCTGGTTCCATCTTCTCCCACTGTCCACCAGTGGGCTTCKTCTCGGAAACACCAACCGGATGCTTCACATTTATACATCCATTAAAATATCTGTCTCATTGTTCTATCTGTGATGTCACTATGCAGTGGGTGGCCCCAGTTGATCAAGCTCTGCCGACTAAGAAGAAGTGGGACGGGGTGCAGATCCTCAACCAGTACACCAAGGGCTACCTGGAGAAGGAGTGTGTGGACTGGCTGTCCAAATTCATGGAATATGGGGACAAAGAACTCAGAGACTAATAAGGACTGTGAGTATTTACAAACAAGCTGACATTTGAATGGTCATCTGAACCTTAAATAGTGTAAATGTGGATTACAGAAAATAAACACTCCTGTTCTCTGTTTATCCCCTCTTTAGCCCCTCCAAAGGTCTATGCATTTTCTAAAAAGGCCAAAACTGGTTTCTATCCCAGAGATGTGTTCATTCAAATGAAGAAGAATGGTGTCCCATTGACCGAACATGATGGAGTGCAGTCTGCAGGAGTCCTACCCAATGATGATGACACTTACCAGATCAGGATGAGTGTATTACTCCACTCATACAGGAGTAATAAAGGCCCAGTGATAAAGGATGACGCTAGCACCACGTCCTCTGATTCTGCTGATGTTATTTAAAAGTATTGCCAGTTATTTTATTGTATATTTCTTAAGTACATAGTGAATGCAGTTGAAACTGTAGAAGTGCTGATGTTAGTTCTGCTGTTCCAGGTCAAGGCAGCAACGAACGTCTAGAGAGGGAGGCAATGCTGGCTAATGGAGGTAACATACTTTTTTAAATGTAAAATAAAAGGATAAATTAACACAATCATGGCCTCCCATCTCATTCTTAAAAGTTGCAGGTTTTTTTCTGGTGATAATTGTTGTTGATTGTATAACAAACAGTATCTGAGCACTTAACAGATTTGGTGCCAGCAGCCATACCACCCTGCATCCAACTACAGGCATTGACACTAAAAACATATATTAACCAACATCCCCAAACACCCCAACAAATATCAACATCAAGAGACTACATGGACATGTAACAATAACACACCACTACTATTTATTTCTTTAGGTTCATGAAATGGGTCCTTGTCCACCCACGACTCTGGTAATATTAAACTTCTATTGTAATTCATAGAGTTATCTAAATGATTGTATTATTGTTATTAGAAATCCTACTGTTAGTGCAGCTATGACCCTGAGTATAAAGAGCAAGCAGTCATTCCCATAATGACTTTATTGCTCTTTTCTCTCAGACATTAAAGTGACTGACAGCGCATCCAAACCAAAGAACGTGTGATTCTGTTTTGTTAATCAACAAATACTGTGAATCTGGATGTATTCACTTCCAAGCATTTACCATTCTGCTCAGATAGGCTTGTGAGGCCTTGTGAGAATAAAATGTGCCAAAATAAATGTATTTTCACTTGAATAACATTTTTGTGAATCACATTTTAGATATAGAAAATGAACATTGTGTTTTTCATAGATTTTTTCTTCTTCTTCGTGACAGATTTATTGGTATTGGAACCGTAATGTGTTATGGTTGTTTATTTTAACCGAGAGCCCAATCATTTCAACCACTACACACACACCCGCACACACACACACAGACAACACTTATTTAAATATATATTTGGTAAGTATAAATCATTGCTTTAATAAAGGACTCCTTTATGAACCAATGTGAACGCCACAGTAGCCCTTACAGTAAGTGTTCAACAATGCATGCCACATTTTACTCTTCCAATAATTATTGGACCCCTGTTATGCGTTTGAGTCATTATAATAATGAAAGATAGCAATGAATAAAGGTACGTCTATATATACTGCATGAGCAGAGCCTAGTTTTCCAGAGTATTACAGTTTACATAACCAACCAAACTTGTTTGACCTGTTTGACTACGTTCCATGAGGAAAGACTAGAGCTCTCCTGGTGTGAAAGCCAAGGTACTCTACTATGGCGCACACTATGGGGCACACCTTGGAATTTGACACAGACTTTATTTAGGATAGGCATATTTATTATTATTTTCGGGGCATTTAACATTCATGTGTGCGTTCAAAATGTATGTCGTCGTACTTTTGTTCCTTTTTGCGACACTTTCGACGGTGGACAGCGGTAAGAAATTTATTTCTCTGTCTTGTTGCTAAAGGTGAAAGTAAAATGTTTTTTGGCTGAGTTGCTATAGACCTAGGGGAAAAAAATTATATGGAGAAATTTTATTATAGAGGTACATTTTGACCGATTCATGTTCAATTATTGTATCGTGAAAATTGTAGGTTTTGTTATTTTTGTTCTGTTGAAATGTTTGCAAAACTGTCAAAATAATAATGACTTACTTAATAACTACAACAACTCAACTTTATTTAGTTATTAAAACTGTATTGATAATTAGGCTACAATGTTTATGTTTTGCCTCTTGCTGCCAAGTTCCATTGACTGTACACCTTGTGAAAACTATCTCACCTGGCAACAGAAAAGGACAGTTTGATTGGTTGGAAATGCTATGGTGCCGACTAGCCTAGCGTACAATTTCGTTTGATCCAGGATCAGTTTTTTTTAGTTTGGTCTCTTTCAATAACCATTGTAGGCTAAGAGGTGAACAAAAATTTTATGATTTTTTAAATACAAATAATATAAAAAATGTAACAGATTGATTGAGGTATTATTTATCATCACAATCATCCTCATTTACTATTCTAATTAATTGATATTCCTTAAAAATCATCCCCAATTTTTGGTCTTTGAAGAAGCATCTCTACTCAGGAGTCACGACTAACTCATCTTCACTTTTTGTACCATTAGGAATGGTCGCTGAATTACATCTACACTGCCCTGTCAAGGCCAGTAGATTGCCTGGTATCCATGAGTTCACTGCCATGGGTCTGATGAACAACAAACAGACGATTACTATGACAGTGTGTCAAAGAAGAAGATTCCCAAACAGGACTGGATGAGGGAGAAGCTCTGCCAGCAGACTACTGGGAAAAAGGCACTCAGTCACGCAAGAGCAAGGAGCAGTGGTTCAAGTCAACGTCAACATCTCTGATGGATCTGCATGAGGCACAACAAACAACACAGCATTTGTGTCACTCTACATAGCTTACTGTAGATATTTTACTAAAACTCCAAGACTTGACCATAACATAGGTGAGTCATTCCCTCTCCTATTCTACTTGTTTTTCCTCTCAGATGTCCATATTCTTCAGTGGAAACATGGCTGTGAGATTGAACAGCAGATTGACGGCACATTGAATTTCATAAAGGGCACCGACCAATACAGCTATGATGGTGACGACTTCCTGGCCTTTGATGATGCCACTATGCAGTGGGTGGCCCCAGTTGATCAAGCTCTGCCGACTAAGCGGAAGTGGGACGGGGTGCAGATCCTCAACCAGTACACCAAGGGATACCTGGAGAAGGAGTGTGTGGACTGGCTTTCCAAATTCATGGAATATGGGAAGAAGCATTTGAGAATGGATGATTGTGAGTACTTTTTGAATAGTGTTCTAAACCTCACATAGTGTAGCTTAACTATGGATAACTCAAAGGATCTTTTTACAACTCAGATAGTTCAGATACATTTTATTTTTAGATAGATATTGCTTCTAAAGCAGTCTATAGACACGGACTGACTGCAATCCTGATTGTGAGTACTTATGGACCTAAATAGTATAGCCTAACAAATGGTTAACAAAAACAACCATTTGTACATGTGAGATCAGAAATAATATTAATGTTCTCTGTTTATTCCCTCTTTAGCCCCTCCAAAGGTCTATGRATTTGCTAAAAAGGCCAAAACTGCAGGACATGTCAGACTGACCTGCATGGCCACAGGTTTCTATCCCAAAGARGTAGAAATGCATATTAWGAAGAATGGTGTTCCATTYACCAAACATGATGGAGTGCAGTCTACAGYAGRCCTACCCAATGATGATGACASCTACCAGATCAGGATGAGTGTGCAGATCCCAGAGGCAGATAAGGAAACTTATGAATGCTCTGTCAGCCATAGAGCATTGAAGGAACCAATTGTGGTAAAATGGGGTAAAGTAGTCCTTATATTCAATATACCGGTACTGTATGTATTTTCAACAAACCAGTTATTAGCATGGTTATCAATMGTGGTAAAATCAGACGTTTCTGAGTCTGTTAACAGGTCATGAATGCAGATTATTAAAATGTGACAACTGTTTTTCAAGCTCAATGTACAGTATGTTATTGTTAATGCTGAGTATGTCCTCTTATATTGTCTTCCATGCAGATGGGAAATGCTGTGATTGTACCCAAGTAACAGGTGTTATCATTGGTGCTGTTGTTGCGGTGGTCCTCCTGCTCACCGGGGTTAGCTCACTGTTGGTTCTTTGGAAGAGAGGCAAAATATGTAAGTTTCTCACATTGTGAATGAATTTCATACAGTATGTTATTTTTCTTATTTGTATTGTTTTGTGAGATAAACTAAAGCGATTATGGTAATTTAGGCATGTCGAAACCTTTTTCGACATCAGGGCATGACTTTTAGTAAATCTCAAGTCAGGAGGTCAAAAAAAGAGAAGTATTGTATATATATTTTTCCTACCACGGTGTTTCCACTGTTTCTTCCACTGTTTCAGATACTCATTTAATAAAAACCTGTCATATTTGGCGTTAACATCTTGCTCCATTGTTTTAGTTSCTGGTAAAAAAGGAGCTCTACCACCTACTGGGATCCAGGCACCTCTAAATGGTACCGTTGATACAATGTCATGTTTTTTATCCTTCGTAGAACAATTACATGTGTAGCAGTAGCACAGCAATACCAAAGATCTGGTAGGGATATGTATAATGATGGGCCATCTTATGAGTGTTAATTGTTGTGATTTAATTATGTCTTGTGATAATTAAATTAATGACAGCCCTCTAATCCTTGTTTTTACACATCAATCATTTTTATTAATCACATACAGATGAATAGTTTGACTTCTTATTGTCTACTTGTTGTTCTGGACAATACCGATTAGTATATAGCACAACATCAACCATGTACTTGCAAAGTTATTCTGTTCACATGACTCTGTTACTTTCAGGCAATGGAAATGGAGCAGCTGTTTTGAACATGCCTGGTAAGACTTACAAAACTCATAGTTGTAGAGTGGAGGTCATGTTATGTTTTACAGTTGTTAAAAGCAGATAAGGCTCCAATTTCTTTCATGCAACGGAGTGTAGATTATAATTGCAATTAAGAATGATTGACTTCTGGTATTGTAAAAAACGCCTTCATGAAGTTATCAAAGGTTACTTTAACAATACAGCAAGGTCTGTCATGTTTACTTTTTTTGGTTGCAACGGTGCTTAACATCACCATTTATCCCAACAAATATTGGAATTAAGACTTGTTTAAAAAATTGAATGGATGTGGAAACAGGATTCTAAAGAAATAAACGTTAAGCAAATTAGGACCAACTGAAAAAACAATAAGTGTGGGACAACCCATGGAACAAAAATGAAAAATTCTTAAAAAACTTCATGGAAAATTATTTTCTGTTACTGAGTTAGGATATTTGTGCGGGGACCACTTGACTGAAATTAAAGTTCAATTCTTCTACTGTACTAGGGGTGGTATATTCGATTCCAGTCAAAATCAGAGAAAAGTTGTTTGAATTTACATGCTTTATGATGATTTTCGCTATCATAGAAATTTGTTATTTGGAAATAGCATTTAACCTATAGAGACCACATGATTCATCCCTTGAAGGCTGTGTATATCACGATGTTCGTAAAGAGTGATAAAAAAAAGTGTCGATCTATCACGATCTTTTCCCAAGCCCTGAAAAAAAAGGATGACCTAGCCAGCACTTCCCTTTCTGACTTTCTGAATGTTTATTAAAAAAAAGTAATTGTCAGTATTTTATTTGTATATTTTCTTAGTTTGACATATGAATGCAGTGAAAACTTGTTAGAAGTTGCTGATGTGATCTGCTGTCCAGTTTCAAGCGCAAAACGAAACGTCTAGAAGGAAAAGGGAGGGCCGCAATTTTGCTGGGACTAATGGAGTATAAACAAATAGCTTAAAAAAATGTATAAAAAAAAATATATATGTAGTTAACATCCAACAGGGCCTCCTTTAAAAATCTATTTTTGTAAGTTACACATTGTTCTTGTGTTTAAGGTGTGTTGTAAGTTACGTTATTAATGTATTTCTGGAGCCACTTAAAGGGATTTTGGTCCTCCAAGCATTTACCCACAATTGTATACAAACTAGGGCCAAACGCCAAACAGTCCCATTCAAACAGTTTACCCAAACCAAATTAAACCAAAACAATCCCCAAACCACCCCCCAAACATCCTTTGGACAATATTCAGGGCATTCCATGAGGGGACTACATTTGGACTTGTAATTCACTACACTTGCACTATTTACTATTTGTATTTATTTAAGGTGAAATCTCTAGTCAAAGTTTGCTTGAGTGCAAACCCTTGGCTTTTAATTCAAACCTTTATCCAACAATATGGGTATAAGAACTTGTAAAAATAAGGGGAACTGTGCAATTTCATTAGTCAAGAAAATGTTTCTCAAGGAAGGGAACACCTAAAGAAAAAGCTAGCAATTAGACACTGAACATCAGTGGGGGTACAACCATGACACATTCATTCTAACTAAATGAATTATCTTTACTGAGTAGGATTATTATGACACAATGACGTGAAATGTAAAGTCACATCTTCATAGTAACTTGGGTAGTTTAAATTCTGTCAAAATCAGGAAGTGAATTAAATGAATGTATTTGAAATGCCCCTTGTTGCTATGAAGTTTTTTCAGTTAATTAAATCAAATTTTAATGGGATATGCTGGCTATAGAGGACGATTATCATCACTGAATACTGTATATAAGTAAAGAGTAATTATATTTATTTTCCCAGTCATAAAGGATGACGCTGCAGCCACTTCCTCTGACTCTGGTAAGTTATTAAAAAATATTGTCAGTTATTTTATGTATTATTTTCTTAAGATACATAGTGAATGCAGCTGAAAAACTGTAGGAAGGCTGATGTTAGTTCTGCTGTTCCAGTCAAGGCAGCCAACGAACGTCTGAGAGGAGGCAATGCTGGCTCTATGGAGGTAACAATATTATCCTTGAGAAAATGTAATAAAAAAATATATAATGTAGTACAAATCATGGCCTCCCAATCTCATTTTTGTAAGACACTTTTCTGGTGTAGTTGTTGTTGTAAAGTACTATTATGTATCTGAGCACTTAAAGGAATTTGGTTCCTCCAGCCATCCACCATGTATTCCAACTAGGCCACTGGCACATGTCCATCAACAGTACAAACCATATATTAAATAACATCCCCAAACACCCCAACATCCTTGGACAAATATTCAGCATCATGAGACTACATTGACTTGTAATACTAACTGCCACTTTTACTATTTATTATTTAGTTGTTAATTCTGTCATGTTTGCTTTTTGATGCAAAACTTTGCTTTAATCAAACTTTATCACAAATCATGTGGTATATAAACTTGTAAAATGATGGACTTGTGGAACCAGTCTTAAAAGAATAAACTAGGCAATAGACCACTGGAACATTAGTGGGGACAAACATGGACCAATTAATCAACTAATGAATTATCTGTACCGAGTAGGGATTATTGTGACACTGACGTGAAATTAAAGTCAAATCTTCTAATGTACTAGGTGGGTATTTCGATTCAGTCAAATCAGAAGTGAATTACATTGCTATGATGATTTTTCCGTTAATTCATAGAATTTTATTTGGGAATATGCATAGCCTATAGAGGACCAATGATCCATCACTGAACTTGATATCTTGTATCCTAACTAAAGAGTGATTTCTATTATCTTTTTCCAGTGAAAAAGGATGACGCTAGCAGCACTTCCTCTGACTCTGGGTTAATTGTTATTAAGTATTTGTCTAAGTTATTTTATTGTATATTTCTTAAGTACATAGTGAATGCAGTTGAAACTGTAGAAGTGCTGATGTTAGTTCTGCTGTTCCAGGTCAAGGCAGCAACGAACGTCTTGAGAGGGAGGCAATGCTGGCTAATGGAGGTAATATAATTTATCCTTAAAATATATATATAATGTAGTACAATCATGGCCCCCCAATCTCATTCTTGAAAGTTACACATTTTTCTGGTGTTAGTTGTTGTTGAAAGTACTATTATGTATCTGAGCACTTAAAGGATTTGGTTCCTCCAGCCATACCACCATGCATACAACTAGGCAACTGGCACATGTTCATCAACAGTACAAACCATATATTAAGTAACATCCCCAAACACCCAGTGGTAGAAAAAGTACTCAATTGTCATACTTGAGTAAAAGTAAATATACCTTAATAGAAAATGACTCAAGTAAAAGTGAGTCCCCCAGTAAAATACTACTTGAGTAAAAGTCTAAAAGTATTTGGGTTTAAATATACTTAAGTATCAAAAGTAAATGGAATTTCTAAAATGTACTTAAGTATCAAAAGTAAAAGTATAAACCATTTCAAATTTCTTATATCAAGCAAACCAGACAGCACAATTTTCTTGTTATTGTGTTTCGTGAGTCTGCCAGATCAGAGGCAGTGGGGATGACCAGAGATGTTCTCTTGATAAGTGTGTGAATTGGTCCATTTCCTGTCAAAATGTAACGAGTACAAAAAATCTATATATTTTTTCTTTAGGAATGTAGTGAAGTAAAAGTAAAAGTTGGCAAAAATATAAATAGCAAAGTAATGTTCAGATAACAAAAAAACTACTTAAGTAGTACTTTAAAGTATTTTTACTTAAGTACTTTACACCACTGCAAACATCCCAACATCCTTTTACAAATATCWGCATCATGAGTCTACATGGATATGTAATACTATCTGCACCATTACTATTTAGGTGTAATTCTTAGTTATCTAAATMATTGTATTATTGTTATTAGCATTTCTACTGTTCATGCAGCTATAGCCCTGAGTATAAAGAGCAAGCAGTCATTCCCATAATGACTTTCTCTCTCTATTCTCTCAGACATTGAGGAGTGACTGACAACGCATCTAAATCTAGCAAACAACATGTGATTCTGTTTGTCAACAAATACTGTCAATCTGGATGTGTACATTCCCAAGAATTGACCGTTTTGATCGGCTTGGATTTGAATACTTATTAATGAACGTTTTGATCTTTCGAATATCATAATAGAATTCCTTTTCAAATTGATTTGTAAATCGCCTATATTTTGGCCATTTAAATGTATTGGTATTGGAACCTTATTCTATTTCTATTGTAGATTGTTTATTTTAAACTAGAAACCAATCATTTAAATCGTTGCYCACACATAAACACACATGCACTGAACTGCTTTTTAAATATGTTTTGTTTGAATTTTTCGGGGAAAGTATAAAGTACTGCTTTAATAAAAGACTCCTTTATGAACCAATGTGAACGCCTCAGTATCCCTTATGTGTTCAACACTGCATGCCACGTTTGACTGGTCCAATAATTATTGGACCCTTGTTATGCTTTTGAGTCATTATAACAATGAAGGATACCAATGAATAAAGTTAAGATTATGCATATAGGCCTAGCTGCAGTTAACACAAGCAACCAAACTAGTTTGACCATGTTCCATGAGGAAAGATGGGACTTCACCTGTCAGGAGAGCCCAGGTTCACTGTCGTCGCACTGTGTGGCTCACCTGCGAATTTGACACAGAAATTATTTAGGATAGATATTCTTATTATTTTTTTTTAAACTTTTGAACATAACAAGGCCAATGTAGTTGATTATAGCTGAGTATGTATGGTGATACTATTAGGTAACGTTTAGGTGAAAAAAGACTGTGGGGTTTACCCAAAGAATGCACGAGGAACCATTTAGAAATAACACATTTTTGTTTTCATTGCAAAAGTTGCTTTTATCACTTATCATAAATCACGTGGTACATTAGTCATAAACAGGACAGACAGAGGAGTTACTGTAGTTCTGATCCAGAACAGGTTTGTCAAGGAAGTAAAACACTGAAGAATAACAAGCATGCTGTTTGACACAATGAACCTAGGTGTTCTTCACATACTTCCTAGGTGTACTTCACATACTTTCAGCTTTAGTATGAAGATCGACAAGGATAAGATCCTCCTTCAAGATCAAAACAACTTGCTGATAAATGTTGTCATGTTCCCACACAAGAGCCTCATAGAGGAGAATTATTGTGGCAGAATACAATGACTGGGAAAAGCCAAAACTTTGTTTAATTTCAACGTCAGTTGACTTATCTTTTTTATACATATAAAAATATATATATTTTTTAAGCACATTTCTGACTTTAATATCCGATAGAGAGAAAGGATTACAGTGGAGAAAGATAGAGAGACATGACAGTAATATGATGTCATCATTTTCTTTATTATTGTCACGCTCGTCGTAATGAGTAGACCAAGGCGCAGCGTGCATAGAGTTCCACATATTTTGATAAAGAGAAACTCACCAAACAAAACAATAAAGAACAAACGAAACGCTACTGGTATGCACTCAGGCAACTCAATGTAGACAAGATCCCACAACTAACAATGGGGAAAAGGGCTACCTAAATATGATCCCCAATTAGAGACAACGATAAACAGCTGTCTCTGATTGGGAACCATATCAGGCCAACATAGACATACAAAAACCTAGATGACCACCCTAGTCACTATCACGCCCCAACCAACACAGAGAAAGAACAGCTTACTATGGTCAGGGCGTGACAATTATTTGTAATAATATAAGCATAATAAGATTATCACAAGCTCTTTTTCAGGGAAGACCAGAGACAACCCCTCTCCTCTTGACTCAGGTAATGTTTAAAATGATTACCTCATTACGTTTTTTTTGTGACATTGGTTTTGACTCGGTCTAACAAGTAAACTGTGTAGGTGATGGGGTTGGACTGTTTTGCTGTTCTTTTTTCAGGTCAGGGTTCTAGTGAAAGTTCTAGTGAAGGTTCTTGTCAGGAAGGATCTCCAACTGGCAGCCGTGAAGATATTGATGAGAACCAACAACTGTTACCTGGTGACGGTCTGTATATATCAACCTCCCTCTCTGCATCAATTGCACCCTTTCGGGTTTGGGTCATCTAAATAAGTAACTGATAAATAAAGGTGAAAAAAATGAAAAATAAATTGCATGTGATCGTCTGCAACACGTGTGTAGATACCTGCATTCAGTATAGTTGCGTAGCTGCGCAAAATGTTATGCAGCATTGATGCAATGACTCAGTCTGTGTGTTCGAAGCGTCAGGGTCGTAACCAATGGAGACCTAAGCTGCAGCTAGAGTCCTTCTGGCCTGGTATGTTAATTCTCAACTCATCCTTTATATGCTCGTGTAAAAAGGGTGTGTTTCCGTTATGCTGACATGCTCTCTGAGCTCCCTCGGGCGTGGCTACTTACTGGGCAAAGTATCATCAAAACTATGATCTTGATAGAAAATTTAACAAAAAATATTCTCTTCATCCCTGGTATTTCCTACACAATGTAAAGGATGGAAACCTGACATACACAGTGTGAAAACTCTTCAAGTTACAATATTTTTGTTACGTCATTTTTATACCATTTTTAATGACATTACAAAATAGACATTAATTTCCCATATTCCATCTCTCATCATCCCCTACATTTGGATGTTAAAAATATTGTCCCCGTATTCACTGTTGGAAGTTCGAGTTTTTGTGCGGCAAAACGTCTGTAACAAAGAGATTCCAATCTCAATACTAAAGGGTAGAGAGAGAAAGTTTGCCCCTCTAGAGATTTACAATTTACGACCGGGCATGAGGTGTCATAAAACCCCCACACCAATCCCTCCTCCCCTCTGCAGGTGAGAGAGGTCTGGTGGATGTTGATCCATTGTAACCTGATCATTGGATCCTCACAGGAGAGTCATGACACCATTATTCCTCCTCCACCAYACTTTACAGTTGGCACTATGCATTGGGGCAGGTAGCGTTCTCCTGGCATCCACCAAACCCAGATTAATCCATCAGACTGCCAGATGGTGAAGTGTGATTCATCACTCCAGCTGACGCTTGGCATTGCGCATGGTGATTTTAGGCTTATTTGCAGCTGCTCGCCCCATGGAAACCCATTTCATGAAGCTCCCGACTAACAGGTATTGTGCTGACGTTGCTTCCTGAGGCAGTTTGTAACTTGGTAGTGAACGCTTCAGCATTCGGCAGTCCCATTCTGTGAGCTTGTGTGGCCTACCACTTCGCGGTTGAGCCGTTGTTGCTCCTAGTCGTTTCAACTTCGCAATAACAGCGCTTACAGTTGACCGAGGCAGCTCTAGCAGGGCAGAAATTTTATGAACTTACTTGTTGGAAAGGTGGCATCCTATGACAGTGCCACCTTGAAAGTCACTGAGCTCTTCAGTAAGGCCATTCTACTGCCAATGTTTGTCTATGGAGATTACATGGTTGTGTGCTTGATTTTATACTCCTTTTAGCAACGGGTGTGGCTGAAATAGCCAAATCCACTAATTTGAAGGAGTGTCCACAAATATTTGTATATCGTATGTAGATATTACCTACTCAATTAATTCACTGTTTCGGGCGGGCTAACATCGATTAACTTTTCAGGAACTTTCAAGTTGAACTTTCACTATGCATGGTTAAATAGCTTACTAGTTGTCTCGTGAAAACCTTGTAGCTACTTAGGCATGCCTAAAGGCTTTAGCTAGCTAGCTTCTCTTCTTCCCTCCTGACTCCCAGCAGCTCTCTCTCCCTGTCTCTGAAGAGGAGGTTCCCCCTGAGCAGCAGCACTGTGAGCATGAAGGTGCTCCAGTCTGGGGCAGGAGGACCCAGAACCGACACAGATTAAAGAGGAACAGAAGGAACTCAAGACCAGCCCTGAGGAAGTGCAGCTTCAAGGTCAATAGGCTAATACCAAAGAGTTAATGTGCATTTCTCGCTGTGTGAAAAGTGAATGGGATCAGGAGGACCCACTTCAGTCCTTGTCTCTTCCCAAAACCCAGACTGTGGAGAACAGAGAGTGACTCTAAACTAGTGGAACTAAAATATTTTGGTGCTGTGACCCAGCTAAAGTGTTTAGACATTCCCTGTGACCCTCCAGATAATCAAAACAATGCCTCCAGCTACATCTCAGCTGTAAGCAGCGACTCAGTAGGACTTTACAGCAGCGCACGCACCATTGGATCCCGACCCACCAGCGGGAGAACACTGTTCAAAATGTAACACCACGTTTAACAAATGCCACTGTGGCGAAGCATTTGCTCTGAAAGCTGGCCTACAGAGACATGTCACTCTTGCCAGGGAGAGACCCAGKAAATGCCCCTTCTGCAAAAACCGCTACAACTCCACCTGTCAACTCAAGGCCCATGTCCCACTCTGTTAGACAGCAAAAACACAACCTGCTGCAGCTCCTCAGTACAAACAAGAAGAGAATGTACTTCACCTACCACTGAACACAGCAGGGCAGGCCAAAACTAAACGGCGGGCACTGGTTGGACCACCTTTGATCATGACAAATGTCTGTAATAAAGACCTTTTGTGGGGGGAAAAACTCATTCTGATTGGCTGGGCCTGGCTCCCAAGTTGGTGGGACAATGCCCTCCAAGATCCATCCATGGCTACACCCCTCCCCAGTCATGTGAAATCCATAGATTAGGGCGTCATTTATTTATTTAAACTGTAACTGTAAAAAAAAATCAACTTGCATTTATTTTTTTGTTCAGTATATAATAATGCTATGGTAAATTTAAGCATTTTATGATTATTCCTCGTGACTCCTCGTTTTGTTCAACAGTTTGTCATGGTTGTTATGATATCAATATGTGCACGCAGTTTAGAGTTTCAAGTTTTAATGTCATGTGCACAAGTACAGTGAAACGCCTTTCTTGTAAGCCATGAACCCAACAATGCAGTAATCAATAAGAAGATGTATAGATGTTTGTGATGATATTGTGCACAGTGAGTGCCAGGAAATGTGCGTATGCAATATCAAGTAACCCAACCCCACCCCTAATATGACAATATGAGGTCTTTGTACTTTAATAAATGGTCTGTATTAACTAATGGAAGTATAGGATGTCTTTTATTTACTCGTTGTCTAAAAGCATTTTTCAACAGAACAGATAGCTGAAGTAAATTCCTATCAGTCAAATCGGAGAAGTCGTACCTTACTATTTTTATTTTATACTTTTTTTACCAGTTTTTTTTCTCCCTCTCATCGCTGCAACTCCCGTACCGACCGGGAGAAGTGAAGGTCGAAAACCGTGCGTCCTCCGAAACACAACCCAACCAAGCCGCACTGCTTCTTGACACAATGCCCACTTAACCCGGAAGCCAGCCGCACCAATGTGTCAGAGGAAACACTGTACACCTGGCAATCGTGTCAGCGTGCACTGCGCCCGGCCCACCACAGGAGTCGCTAGTGCGCGATGGGACAAGGACATCCCTGCCGGCCAAACCCTCCCCTAACCTGTACGACGCTGGGCCAATTGTGCGCTGCCCC
Source organism: Salvelinus sp. IW2-2015 (assembly GCF_002910315.2). NCBI lineage: Eukaryota > Metazoa > Chordata > Actinopteri > Salmoniformes > Salmonidae > Salvelinus > Salvelinus sp. IW2-2015. The sequence continues at coordinate 10,300,504 of NC_036870.1, forward strand.
ATGGGTCTCACGGTTGCGGCCTGCTGCGACAGAGCCTGGATTCGAACCCAGAATCTCTAGTGGCACAGCTAGCACTACGATGCAGTGCCTTAGTAAGTCGTACCTTACTAGACTGCTTTTAACAGACCTGGTTTAGTTAGGATCATGCTACAATCCTCTTAGACATGCTCCAGAACATTGGCAATTAGGAAGTATTTATAAAACCTCCTGCTTTGGGCTGGATGTTTCAATGTGTATTTCATACATGTATAATCTATGAGCAGAATTACTGTTGTACCTCAATTGGCCACAAAGTCCCTAGTTTGAAAGCAACTGTTTTCTGGAAGATGTGAAGCACCATTTTCCCCCACATGGGCCAGCCCCCTAGCAATTAGAGTTTCAGCCAATGAGTTTCAGCCCCTCGCCATTTGACTAACAGCTAGCAAGATGCACACAAAGCAGAACAAGAGAGGGAGCACATATCTGCACATATGTGACATAGCAAGCAATTTTCAGGGCCCACTTTTGGCTCGTGAGCACTACTTTCATAACTACTGGCTAAAAAGTATACAAACGTACAGGAGAATCTCTTTAAAAGGAGAATTTACTAAGCACACAGGACTGTCCTCTATGAGGATAACCTCTGTTTAGTCATTCATTTAATCTATAGTGTGGGAGTGACCTCAATAAACCACTTATGATTGTGTCGTGGAAATTTTTAAACAGTGTCGTGGAAATTACCACTAGAGACACTCAAAGTCAATCTTAAATGAATCATTGTGGTCTAAGGCACTGCATCGCAGTGCTAGCTGTGCCACTAGGGATCCTGGTTCGAAAGCCTATTCCCCCTCAGGAAACTAAAAGGATTTGGCATCTGTCCTCAGATCCTCAAAAGGTTCTACAGCTGCAACATCGAGAGCATCCTGACTGGTTGCATCACTGCCTGGTACAGCAATTGCTCGGCCTCTGACCGCAAGGCACTACAAATGGTAGTGCGTACGGCCCAGTACATCACTGGGGCTAAGCTGCCTGCCATCCAGGACCTCTACACCAGGGGGTGTCAGAGGAAGGCCCTAAAAATGGTCAAAGACCCCAGCCACCCCAGTCATAGACTGTTCTCTCTACTACCGCATGGCAAGCAGTACCAGAGTGCCAAGTCTAGGACAAAAAGGKTTCTCAACWGTTTTTACCCCCAYGCCATAAGACTCCTGAACAGGTAATCAAATGGCTACCCGGACAATTTGCATTGTGTGCCCCCCCCAATCCCTTTTTTTACACTGCTGCTACTCTCTGTTTATCATAAATGCATAGTCACTTTAACCATACATTCATGTACATACTACTTCAATTAGCCCGACCAACCGGTGCCCCCGCACATTGGCTACCCGGGCTATCTGCATTGTATCCCGCCACCCACCACCCGCCAACCCCTCTTTTACGCTATTGCTACTCTCTGTTGATCATATATGCATAGTGATCATATATGCATAGTCACTTTAACCATATCTGCATGTACATACTACCTCAATCAGCCCGACTAACCTGTGCCTGTATATAGCCTCGCTACTGTATATAGCCTCTCTACTGTTATTTTTCACTGTCTTTTTACTGTTGTTTCTATTTCTTTACTTACCTATTGTTCACCTAATACCTTTTATTTATTTATTTATTTATACTTAGAAATTGCACTGTTGGTTAGAGCCTGTAAGTAAGCATTTCACTGTAAAGTCTYCACCTGTTATATTCGGTGCACGTGACAAATAAACTTTGATAGAATTTGATTTGAGCCATAGAGTACAGTTATGAGAATATCAATTCGTATTTTGTAGGATTTAGGTTTGTAAATGAGGAGCAGCTGATCGAATTACCAATCTTGAGGAATCCATTTGAGTTATCCAAACTGGTGGAGAGAGGGCTGGGTAGGATCACGAGAGGCGGGCTGGTTTTGATTTGTTGTGCTTCTGAAGATCAGAAGAAATGTGTGTTGCGTCTCAAATCAAATCAAATGTTATTTGTCACATGCGCCGAATACAACAAATGTAGACCTTACCGTGAAATGCMGACTTACAAGCCCTTAACCAACAGTGCAGTTCAAGAAGTAAATGTAAAACTCTGTTCATGTAAACTCTGGTGGTATAAAAGCCCAGTTATGCACTGCGAGGGTCAGACCTGTTGAATGAGCAAATCCTCATCTATGGGCGCATCTGTAGTTTTAAGGATGAAAATTAATATGAAGATATTTTAAATCGCAGCATAGGAAATAACCTTTTTCATTTCGCACAAACTTTTTCATATCATTCATCTAAAATGTTGAGTTTTTCTTGCAAATGCCCCCAGGCAAAGCTAATTACCCTACCGGCCAAACCCTCCCTACCGGCCAAACCCTCCCTAACCCGGACGACGCTATGCCAATTGTGCGTCGCCCCACGGATCTCCCGGTTGCGGCCGGCTACGACAGAGCCTGGGCGCGAACCCAGAGACTCTGGTGGCGCAGTTAGCACTGCGATGCAGTGCCCTAGACCACTGCGCCACCCGGGAGAATATGTAGCAGTATGTCACGCCCTGACCATAGAGAGCTGTTTATTCTCTATGTTGGTTAGGTCGGGGTGTGATTTAAGGGTGGGTTATCAAGGGGCATTATATGTCTATGTTCCCAATCAGAGGCAGGTGTTTATCGTTGTCTCTGATTGGGGATCATATTTAGGTAGCAATTTCCCCATTGTGCTTTGTGGGATCTTGTCTAGGTATAGTTGCCTGTGAGCACTACTCTGAGCTTCACGGTTCGTTTGTTCGCTTTATTGTTTTTGTTTAAGTTTCTCTTCCAAATAAAAGGATGGAAACATACCACGCTGCATCTTGGTCCACTCCTTATAACGATCGTGACACAGTAAGTCATTTTGATGACTTGCCATCAACAAGTTCCCCTTCTGACTCAGTCCTTGTCAATAAGAGTCTTGTAGACAGCCGCGCTGCAACCATAGCTGAACTTAAAGTGGCAGGTGTAGGTGAAACAACCATTAACTCATTGGTCATTTCCATGGAAGAGATAGTTGATGATATTCAAGCTAAAGAAGCTGTGAAGTGTGTCTATACAGGAGACAAGTAAAATTGATCAGTGTTTAGGAAAAATGTAATCCTTTCGGTGTATTAAATTCTGAAAGTAAGAGAAGGCAGTACTTTACAGAAAAGTGGGGAAGGGTAGACCCAGTTGAATACGTTCTTGGTTCAAGATTTGATACACAACGCAATCGGACTACTGAAGGCTATGATCAAATTGTTGTTACTGATAAATTTGTTTACATCCCAATTTTGAAAACATGTGTTTATTTACAAACACCCTAATATAAAGGAGATGATGCAAACTGATTCCAGTTCAAGTAAACGTTGACTTATGTGATGGAGATCTGTTCAAGAGCCATGCTCTATTTTCAAAACAGAAGCATGCAATTCAGATACAGCTTTTCTATGATTTTTAAACTGCAAATCCTCTTGGATCAAAACAGGAAATACATAAATTAGGAGCAATCTATTTCACCTTATGGAATTTTTCTCAAGTTCAACTCATTTCTGTTTAATATTCATTTGGTTGCTTTATTTCATGCCCAAGACGTTAAAACATATGGTTTTTCTAAAATACTTGATCCAATTGTGCAGGATATTAAAGTACTTGAGGGATGGAATTATGCTCCCCTTGTATGATCAACCAGCGTATGGAACTATTGTCCAAGTTACAGGTGACAACCTTGGTCTTCACTGTTTACTTGGTTTTGTTGAATCATTCAGTGCCAGATATTGTTGCCATTTTTGTCTTGCTGAGAAAGAGGACTTTCAGACTGAATTTGAAGATTCACCCAAGATAGTTATGCGAACTTGAGCACTTCATGCAGAACACTGCCCAAAAAAAGATGAATCCCAGTCTTCCCTCTGTGATGGGTTGTCACGTTCGTCATAATGATGAGACCAAGGCGCAACGTGAGTAGAGTTCCACATAATTTTAATGAACTGAAACTCACCTAACAAAACAACAAATGAAACGTGACGCTACTGATGTGCACTAAAACAACTATACACAGACAAGATCCCACAACACAAATGAAGAAAATGGCTACCTAAATATGATCCCCAATCAGAGACAACAATAAACAGCTGTCTCTGATTGGGAACCATATCAGGCCAACATAGACATACAAAAACCTTAGACATACAAAAACCCTAGACATACAAAAACTAGAGTACCCACCCTAGTCACACCCTGACCTAATCAAAATATATAGAAAAACAGAGATATCTAAGGTCAGGGCGTGACATGGGTGTTAAACGTTCTTGCATTCTCAACTCCTTGCAGTACTTCAATACATGTGAAAACTTCTCTGTCAATATTATGCATGATATCTTGGAGGGATTGGCACAATATGACATAACTGCTAATACTGCACTTGATAGACAAGTACACAACATCAAATGAAATAGACAGCAGAATAAAGAGCTTTAACTATGGTTACATGGAGCAAAACAACAAACCTCCTGCAGTGAAGTTAGGAGAGGACTCTAATGACTAAATGTTATCCAGTCCTAGTGTTTACTTCGCAATCTACCACTTATCTTTGGAGACTTAGTTTGTCCAAATGATCTACACTGGTATTTACTGTTGCTTCAGATAGTAAACATTGTATTTTCTCCAATGATATCAAAGGCTATTACAATTTTTTTTAAACACTTAATCGTAGAACACCACAAGTTATTCAAGTAATTGTTTCCAAAAAAGAGGCTGCTATCGAAGCATCATTTTATGGTGTATTACCCCACATGTATGCTTAAAATTGGACCCGTTTTGCATAGCTGGTGCATGCGCTATGAAGCAAAGCATAATTTCTTTAAAAAACTATGAAAAAGCTTCAAATGTAACTAAAACATTGGCAAAGAAACACAAGTCAAATAGCATACAGTTGGCAGACATTTGACACCAACAGTCATGATCGGTCCAGGTAAAATGTTATCTTTAAATGTGGTGGACTGGGGCTGTAAGATGGCTGAGACTCTTCAGGTACCAATTGACACCATGGTTTTAAATGTTAAATGGGCCAAACACCATGGAAGTATGTATCGTTTAGTTTGTCTTAAAGTCCATTGTGAGATGCCAGTTTTTCAGAAAATCCACCATGTTTTTGTTAAAGATGAGAGGTTACTTTTGCCATACAAACAATGTCTTGATGAGCATATAGAGTTGGGTGTACAACAGAGGGACCTTATGTAGTTGATGTTAAATAGCTTTTCTGTCACAAAGCATTTGATATACAGATGTCTTACAGTTGTGGTGATTGAAGTTTGTTTATTGTCCCATACTGTTTCCTGTGACTCTAAAAACGGCACAGTAAACTCTTTAAAACCAAGATGTATTGCAATAATGGCTTTTTTATTTACTTTTAATAAAGGGGGGACAGATGCCAAAATGTCATTTTATAGAGGCCACAATTTTATTTTATCAGTGTTTTTGATATGTGAGATGCCAGTTTCACAAAATCCTCCATGTCATTGTTAGATGTATTGAATTGCAATATTGAGCTTTTTTATGTACATGTATTAAAGTGAACAGAGGCCAAGATTTCATTTCAGTCCACAATTTAATTTTATTATCATCAGTATTTTGATGTATGTATTGCAAATGTCTTACATTTAAGAATAAAGTTCTTTGTTAAATACTGACTTCTGATTTATTGACGTTAAGTTTAGTTGTACAAATGCTATGCTTGACTGATAACATTCAATTCTATATTGCGTGAATTGGCAGTAGAGTTGTTTCCATGTTACTCTAAATAGAGTAAATTACAGTTTGTAGAGTTAAATATAAACACTGAATAGAGTAGAAATAACTCTGCAACAAGAGTAATGTTTACTCTATTTAGACTGGAACCAAATGTTATATTTTGTAGAGTATAATTGTATTCAATTTGAGTAAAATGTACTCAGATAAATTTACTGTGTAGAAAGACCAGAACCTAGGAAGAAACCTAGAGAGGAACCAGGCTATGAGGGGTGGCCAGTCCTCTTCTGGCTGTGCCGGGTGGAGATTATAACAGAACATGGCCAAGATGTTCAAATGTTTATAGACGACCAGCAGGGTCAAATAATAATCAGTGGTTGTCGAGGGTGCCACAGGTCAGCACCTCAGGAGTAAATGCCAGTTGGCTTTTCATATGCAGCAGCTGTTAAAAGGTTTGAGGGTTTGAATGGTGCACTTGAAGAGTAATATGGTTGTGGATAGGCCTTCACTGCAGGCTGCAGGGGTTTCCTTTCACCAGCAGGACCCAGGTATTTAAAAAGTTATGAAGGTGGACGTTTATAGCTATGATGATAAATGGCACTGCCAAGGTGGAGAAAAGGTCCAGGAAGATAAAAATAATTGTGGAAGCGGCAGAGCAGTTCCTGGGGTTGAAAGATTCTGCGAAGGAGTTACATGGAATATTGTCACAAGTGTAACACACTCTCAGGGGAGATATGGAGAATTGAAAGAAGGAAGTAGTGTGAGTTTTGTTATGTCAATGTAGCATTTTTATTTGGGTGGATTAGGTTAGTTTCCCTATCACGTATGGATTTTCTTTTTACCTTGTTTAGGTTTCAACCGGTCCAGTTGGCGGCGGCAAAACACCCTTTTGGGTTGAACTCGGCCATAAAACCCACAGAAGGAAGAAGGAACGCAACAGATATTCGTGAAGGCGCTTTCCTTCGACATGTACTTTTTAAATACGGATATAGCTTAAGAAAACGGTTGTAGTTTAATTAGCAAGATGTATAGACCTAATTTGATGTTTTTTGTTTTATATTTTTCACTAGAATGTATTTGCCGGAGCCAAAGCGGTAAGTTGTGTACTCGATATCAAAAGTGAAAGTAAACGTTTACAGCCAGGCGTGGCAAAAGAATAATAAAAAAATATTCATTTTAAAATCGCTTACCATATATATACTGCTGTGGTCTATTAGCATAACAGTCTACTTGTTGTAATTGCATTGTAGCATTTCTAGTCGACCTTTACGCGTGCTCCTCCATCCATTGTATCGCTTACTGGAAAGCTATTGCGCACTTACAGGCCAGGCACGGTGCAATAATAACACAAATGTGTAAGGAAACCGATAAATACATTGCGCTTTTTTACTTTGCTTAGAACAACAAGGCATAGCATTATCTAAACTTTTTATCGCAAGGTAAAACATGTGCCAAGAAGATTTTATGTTTGTAATGTGTTTGCAATTTTACAGTATCCTATATACTGATAATGACTACTGCAATTTTACACACATTTGTTTATTCACAAAAAAAACACATGACAACTAACATAACACTTATACACTCACTGATAGACAAGGACGGTCATATAATTTTATAATACGATATACAACAACAAAAGAACAATACATGAACAAAGGAAAAAGGAAATACATATGATTTATTTTCTTGATATGGTAGAGAATCCGGGGGATAGCTCCGACCGGGACTCAAACCTGGATCTAGCGACTGTCAAGCCAACACCTTAATCATTACACCAAGAGGTCCGAGCTACTTGATGAGTTCGGGTGGTGTTTTGTTAAAGGGATATTTCAAGATTTTGTCAATGAAGCCCTTTATCTACTTCCCCAGAGTCAGATGAACTCGTGGATACCATTTATAGGTATATGTGTCCAGTATGAAGGAAGTTGGTGGTACTTTTGAGAGCCGATGCTAACTAGCTGTACCCAAAGAGTGTTAGTTATTGCGCTAACGCTATTTAGCAGTTGCACTAACGTAGAGGTAGTTTCACAAGCCAATGCTAACTTCCTTCATTCTGGACACAGAGCCATAAACAGTTGTTCACCTGACTTTGGGGAAGTAGATAAAGGGCCTCATGTCCAAAAATCGCAAAGTATCTCTTCAATATATTAATATGAAATAGGTTGATTTATAAGTTGCAGAATGTGTCCCACTTCTCACTAATGCATGAGTTTGGGCTTATTTGTTATTGATATGCCACCTACCATTTAGACAACATCACGCAAGGCCTCTCTGACACTATTAATTGAATACATTATTTTGTTGGCCGTTACAGCCCTACAGTATGATAGAGATAAATATTTAACATGCAGTCATTTCCTATTCATGTTTTACAGCATAGTCTGAGTAACATGGAGAGAAGGCAGATTCAGACAAATTATCTCAATGTTAAAAATGTTTTTTCCCTACAGATATCTACTCCCTGAATTACATCTACACTGCCCTGTCAAAGCCACTAGAATTGACTGGTATCCATGAGTTCACTGCCATGGGTCTGATGAATGACAAACAGATTGATTACTATGACAGTGTGTCAAAGAAGAAGATTCCCAAACAGGACTGGATGAGGGAGAAGCTGCCASCAGACTACTGGGAAAAAGGCACTCAGTCACGCAAGAGCAAGGAGCAGTGGTTCAAAGTCAACGTCAACATCCTGATGGATCGCATGAGGCACAACAACACTGGTGAGGGAACACCTGCAATCTGTCCTACACTCACCATTAATCTTTTAAAATTGTAGGTCATTAGTTATCCATGTATATTGTCAAAGAAGCGTCATTAACCTTCTTTTTCATTATTGTTTTTTCCTCTCAGATTTGCATATTCTTCAGTGGAAACATGGCTGTGAGATTGACCAACAGAGTGACGGCAAAGTGAAATTCATAAAGGGCACCGACCAATACAGCTACGARGGTGACGACTTCCTGGCCTTTGATGATGTCACTATGCAGTGGGTGGCCCCAGTTGATCAAGCTCTGCCGACTAAGAGGAAGTGGGACGGGGTGCAGATCCTCAACCAGTACACCAAGGGCTACCTGGAGAAGGAGTGTGTGGACTGGCTGTCCAAATTCATGGAATATGAGTACAAGGAATTCAGTAGGGCTGATTGTGAGTACTTAAATAGTATAGCCTAACAAATGGTTAACAAAAACAACCATTTGTACATGTGAGATCAGAAATAATATTAATGTTCTCTGTTTATTCCCTCTTTAGCCCCTCCAAAGGTCTATGCATTTGCTAAAAAGGCCAAAACTGCAGGACATGTCAGACTGACCTGCATGGCCACAGGTTTCTATCCCAGAGATGTGTTAATGCATATTAAGAAGAATGGTGTTCCATTGACCAAACATGATGGAGTGCAGTCTACAGAAGCCCTACCCAATGATGATGACACCTACCAGATCAGGATGAGTGTGCAGATCCCAGAGGCAGATAAGGAAACTTATGAATGTTATGTCGACCATAGAACTTTGACGGAGCCAATTGTGGTAAAATGGGGTAAAGTATGGCTAATTTGGTTTAGTGTTATTGATGGTTAATATGGTTTAGTGTTGTTATTGATGGTTAATATGGTTTAGTATTATTGATGGTTAATTTGGTTTAGTATTATTGATGTGTTAATATGGTTTAGGGTTGTATTGATGGTTAATATGGTTTATGTTGTTATTGATGGTTAATATGGTTAGTGTTGTTAATTTGTTTAGTGTGTTATTGATGGTTCATTTGTTTAGTTTGTTATTGATGGTTAAAATATGGTTAGTGTGTTATTGATGGTTCTAATATGTTTAGTGTTGTTATGATGTTAATATGGTTTAGTGTTGTTATTGATGGTTAATATGGTTTAGTGTTGTTATTGATGGTTAATATGGTTTAGTGTTATTGATGGTTAATATGGTTTAGTGTTGTTATTGATGGTTAATTTGGTTTAGTGTTGTTATTGATGGTTATTTGGTTTAGTGTTATTGACACAGGAAACAATCTTAATTTGAACTGAACAGCACACTAACAACAGCTTTGCAAGTGAAGCAGGAACCAAACTGATGTTAGCTTCTGGTTACATATTGTTGCTTTTTCTAAATACTCTGCCTTTTGTTTTTCAGATGGAGAATGTTGTGATTGCAGTAGTTTCGGTGCTGTAGTCATTGGGTCAGTCATCGCCATTATTGTAGTTCTGATCTTGCTTTCGGGGGTCCTGTTTGTTCTGCACAAAAGAGGGACAATTGGTAGGTCTTGATTTATATCAATTAAATTGTTTTTGTTGTTGTTAAATGTTAAGAAAATATTAATCAAAGGTACTGCTATGAAAGGTGGGAACTACGGCCTAAATCCATATGAATTATAACATTTCTATGTATTTTTCTCTTTACACATCAAAGTGATTCCTGGCTTGAGAACTACAGGTTAGTATCGCAGCCTCTCCCTCGGTCTGTATACATGTCATTTATCAACATAATGGTCAAATTGTTACGTATAACATACTTTTGACACTAGTTGTAAGGACAACATGATGCTTTTATATCAAAACTAACTGTTCATCCAATTGTAAAGACACCCTATGTAACAATCAAGCATTTACTGTGTTTAGATATACTTTTTGGTTCTGAAAAATATGGCCTATTTAAGACACTCATTACATTATCCTCTTCTGAAGAGAGTGGTTGCATTGAATACATTGCGTTAAAATTTACTTTTGAAAGTCACAGATAATTCTGTTTTTTCTATGTACTGAAACTTTAGATTGTGTTTTTCCAGCTACTGGCAATGAAGTGGAATTTTCTGGAGTGAACACTTTCGAGAATGGTAAGGCAACAGAGTCTGTAATGTCACAAATAAACAAATTACAGCACATGAAGTTAGGTGTTGCCTCAAGGAAAGTTGCTTTTCTGTGACGGACATACAATATTCACAAAACTAATTAAAGGCTGCATTTTATAATTTAACATTTTACAGATGCTCTTATCCAGAGCGACTTACGTAGTAAGGGTATACCATTTCTAGTACTGGTCCCCCGTGGGAATCTAACCCACAACCCTAGTGTTGCAAGTGCTACGCTTTACCAAATGATCCACGCGGGACACTGTAGAATTGTATTGTAGCTATACATTCACACATCTACTGACATCTTCCTCTGTTTTTCTTTAGCTAATCATTTTTTAAATGTTATTTCACCTTTATTTAACCAGGTAGGCCAGTTCAGAACAAGTTCTCATTTACAACTGCTACCTGGCCAAGATAAAGCAAAGCAGTGCGACACAAACAACAACACAAAGTTACACATGGAATAAACAAACATACAGTCAATAACACAATAGAGAAAAAGTCTATATACAGTGTGTGCAAATGAGGTAAGATAAGGGAGGTAGGCAATAAATAGGCCATAGTGGTGAAATAATTACAATTTAGCAATTAAACACTGGAGTGATAGATGTGCAAAATATGAATGTGCAAGTAGAGATACTGGGGTGCAAAGGAGAAAGAAAAAAAGAACAGTATGGGGATGAGGTTGTTGGATGGGCTATTTACAGATTGGCTATGTACAGGTGCAGTGATCTGTGAGCTTCTCTGACAGCTGGTGCTTAAAGTTATTCGTTCAGCTTGAAACATGGGATTATCAATATGGCAGCAGAGAATGGATAGGAAAGGGGGCCAAAGGAGGAATGGGCTTGGGGGTGGCAGTGAAATATACTTGCTGGAGCGCATGCTACAGGTGGGTTGCTATGGTGACAGTGAGCTGAGATACGGGCGGGGCTTTACGCAAAGCCTTATAGATGACCTGAGAGTGGGTTTGGCGACGAATTTGAACGAGGCGCAGCCAACAAGAGCATACAGGTGCAATGTGGGTAGTATATGGGCTTTGGTGACAAAACGGATGGCACTGTGAAAGAGTGCATCCAATTTGCTGAGTAGAGTGTTGGAGGCTATTTTGTAAATGACATCGCCGAAGTCAGAGATCGGCAGGATAGTCAGTTTTTACGAGGGTATGTTTGGCAGCATGAGTGAAGGATGCTTTGTTGCGAAATAGGAAGCCAATTCTAGATTTCAATTTTGGATTGGAGATGCTTAATGTGGAGTCTGGAAGGAGAGTTTACAGTCTAACCAGACACCTAGTATTTGTAGTTGTCCACATATTCTAAGTCAGAACCGTCAGAGTAGTGGATGCTGGACGGGCAGCAGGTGCGGGACGATCGGTTGAAGAGCATGCATTTAGTTTTTACTTGCATTTAAGA
>NC_036870.1:10312537-10323250 GCF_002910315.2 Salvelinus sp. IW2-2015
GTGAGGAGATATGGTCCCAGCCTTCGAAATTTTTGTAATTCTTCCAATCATTGGCAGCAGAGAACTGGCAGTTGGAGGCCACGGAAGGAGAGTTGTATGGCATTGAAGCTCGTCTGGAGGTTAGTTAACACAGTGTCCAAAGAAGGGCCAGAGGTATACAGATGGCAATGGTATACAAGTATACAGATGGCAATGGAGTGGCTGTAATGGGGTTAAAAGCAAATAGCAAGGTAAGACAACAGTCTTCAATCACACAAATAAACTAAATCAATTAGGTTAGGTGTTGCTTCAGAAAGTTGATAGTAAATTACACATAAATGTATTCATAATGGGTTCTACAAGTATGTGTAAATACGATCCAAATGATTGTAGATTTTGGTTTTGCTGTTCTCAAAACATTGAGAACATGGCTGACCCCAGTATGAGAGATTATCTGTGTGATCATTCACCATAGTCCAAAGGTTTCCTTGGTTACTCTATAAGACAAGCAATGTTAGTATGATAATGAACATGCAGGGAAATCTGAGTTACAGTATGCCAGAGAACAGAACAAGGCACTATTATCAATCGCATATACACTAAAAAACATTGTTTGCTTACCACACAATCAGCATATGTTTCATTAACAAAATGGTTTCATGATATTTCAATCCTTATCAAATTTTTGGGGTGGCCAGATGTTGGGCAATATCAAATTACTGTATCATCTTTATGGACAGTTATTTTACAAATGTTTTATTTCATGGTTAATAAATAAAATAAATAGCTATGTGATACAAGTAACCCATAATTAATTTAGATGAAATAGATTTTGCAGTACTTTAGATGACTGCTTTGTCTGACATTGTTGGTTGTGAGTTGTTTTTCCATGTCATTAACAATAAGTAATCAGTGTAACTACATTTTCCACTGTAACTCGTGTTCAATCTAATAATGCACATCTTTTCCATGTTGTCTAATTTATGTGCAGGTGGATAGATGACCATTGGTGGCCAAACTTCCTGACCGGACCACGAAGGAACATTAATTCATTTCATAATTTTATAGGATGGCTATTGATAACACTATTCAGTTGCACGTTTTCAATCTTATAAGCTAGTGATGGAAATTATAGTTACTTTGATTCAATGTGCTAAAAACTGCTGCATTTAATGGTTTTTGCTGTTCTTGAGTAAGTACTTGCTTCCAAATAGAGACTCATAAGTGGGGTGGATAGGCACCGTTTGGGTCGTACATTTCATTGTTTTACTGTTACAGAGGATGTTACTGTATGGYGAGGCATCTTTAAGGTTATTGTATCATTCTTCAGGGATTATAACTAGACTTGTACTAGATCAGGTACATAAGCCAATTGGCCAATTAATGACATGCTCATATTTTAAGTAACATTTCAAAAGAGTTATAGACAAACATTGCAAATACTCTAAATATTAACAATGCTCTACAATATTAAACAACACAATTTGTACATATATTTGCAGGATCTTAAAACAAGATATACAATACGGTAAAAACACCAATGAAACACACAAATGTGTTATAGAGAAAGTGTGCTTATTTGTTAATCAAAATATTACTTGAAATGTAATTTGTTATGCTTTTTATTTCAACCTAGGGCCCATTTCATAACCGTTCACTGGGTTACCAGGCTAAGACAAAGCTACACTCTTGAATGAATATACAGTGGAGTTTCTTTTAATATCACATTTTAAAAATTGATTTATGGAGAACACAAATAATTCCAACATGCAGCCTTGAAGGTCAAGACAAAAATATTGTTTCTCTTATGCCAGAAACCTAGTCAGTGTTTTTTAATGAATAGGGTCTCTAGTGTTATGAACTCTACCTGTGGACTAAATGCATTCACCAAATGATTTAATACATTTTGCGTAGCATTGCTGTTACTATTTACTAAACCACTATTTTACAAGGCTTATTGCATACATACATGCCCACGGACGTACACACACGTACACAATGTATGTAACCTGTACTGCTTTTGAAACATCCTGTATGATTTGTTTTTCTGAAAGAAATAATAAAAAAATACTAATAAAAGCCACTTTTTTGCACATTCTATAATTCAACATAGGGTCTACCATGTATTCAACAGTACATGCCAACATTTAGTTTAAAAGTTCCAAAKGTATAGCCTGTTCCACATGAATTTATCTACAGGAGGATAGTWTTGGCTAATGATAACAGAATTGTAAGCAACAGTGCATTTGCACATAATTCTGATTTTGAATGGTGTGCAAAGACAAGGTTTGACTATTGSTTATGAAGTACAGTTGCATCAGAGAAGAGACTTTGGACTTTGTATAACACCTGTTCAACTTAATGATCAGGATCAACATTGGAGTTTACTTGTTAGAGAACGCTAAGAGCACACAGTCGTAGCATTGTGGGGCAGACCTGAATTAGARACAGAATMTAGTATATTTGTATATTTTAGGGTCATACAATACATGTGAGGGTTCAAAATGTATTTTGTTGTAGTTTTGCTCTTGTTTGGGACACTTTCAACAGGGAACAGCAGTAAGAAAGATTTTACTTCTAGAAAATGTATCATAAGTGAAAATGAGGTTGCCCAACAGATTGACGGCACATTGAAATTCATAAAGGTCAGTGCGACCAATACAGCTACGATGGTGACGACTTCCTGGCCTTTGATGATGTCACTATGCAGTGGGTGGGCCCAGTTGTTAAAGCTCAGCTGATTAAGAGGAAGCGGGACGGGGTGCAGATCCTCAACCTGTACACCAAGGTTCTACCTGGGAAGGAGTGTGTGGACTGGCTGTCCAAATTCATGGCATATGGGGACAAAGAACCGAGGCTAATAAGGACTGTGAGTATTTACAAACAAGCTGCCATTTGAATGGTCATCTGAACCTTAAATATTGTAAATGTGGATGACAGAAAATAAACATTCCTGTTCTCTGTTAATTCCCTCTTTAGCCTTTTTCATAAGTACTCACAATCATCCCTACTGAATTGGTATGGTTAAGTCTTCCCCCCACCCCCTTTTTTGCATTGTACTTTAAAGTTAATCAATTATTTTGGCGTTTTAGTAAAATATCAACAGTAGGCTATGTAGCCTCCATTAGGATGTTGACTTTGAACCACTGCTCCTTGCTCTTGCGTGACTGAGTYCCTTTTTCCCAGTAGTCTGCTGGCAGCTTCTCCCTCATCCAGTCCTGTTTGGGAATCTTCTTKTTTGKCACACTGTCATAGTAATCAATCTGTCTGTTGTTCGTCAGACCCATGGCAGTGAACTCATMGATACCAGGCAATTRTACTSTCTTTGACAGGGCAGTGTAGATGTAATTTAGTGACCATTTATCCACTGGTCACAAAGAGTGAAACATGAGTTAGTTGTGACTCCTGAGTAGAGATAAAATGCTTCTTCAAAGACCAAAAGAATTGAGGACGATTGTTTTAAGGCAGGGTTTCCCAAACTTGGTCCTCGGGACRCCAAGGGGTTCACGTTTTGGTTTTTGCCCTAGSACTYCACAGCAGATTCAAATAATMAAGTAATAATCTAGCTTTGATTATTTCAATCAGCTGTGTAGTGTTACTGCGAAAAACAAAACGTTCACCCCTTGGGGTCCCGAGGACCGAGTTTGGGAAATGCTGTTTAAAGGAATATCAAATTAATTGGAATTCTAAATGAAGGGATGATGGTGATAAAATGTACCTTAATCAAACTGTTACATTTTATATTATTTGTATTTAATAATCATTCAATTTTTTGTTCACCACTTAGCCTACAATGGTTGTTGAAAGAGACCAAACTAAAAAAACTGATCCTGGATCAACGAAATTGTACACTAGGCTAGTCGGCACCATAGCATTTCCAACCAATCAAARGGTCCTTTTCTGTTGCCAGGTGAGATAGTTTTCACAGGTGTACAGTCAGGTATAGTCAATGTACTTGGCAGCAACAGGCGAATAATAAAATTGTAGCCTAATTATCAATACAGTTTTAAGAACTAAATAAAATGTTGAGACGTAGTTATTAAGTAACAAATTATTATTTTTGACAGTTCACGCACATTTCTTGTGTCAACAGAACAATAAATAACTTAATAAAACAACATTTTCACATGATACAATAATTGAAKATGAATTGTCAACATAATAATTTCTTAATATGATTTTTTTTTTACTTAGCAACTCGGCAAAAAAAAACATTTTAGTTACAGAAATAAACATTCTTACCGCTGTCCKRCGTCGAAAGTGTCYCAAAAAGGAACCAAGGTAAGACAAAATAGATTTTGAACGCACACATGAATGWWGAACGGCCCGAAAATAAGAAGACTAATATGCCTAAKTAAAGTCTGCTTCAAATTTCCAGGTGAACTGGACATTGTGACAACAGAGTACCTTGGCTTTCACAACCAGGAGAGCTCTAGTCTTTCCTCATGGAACGTGGTCAAACAGGTCAAACAAGTTTGGTGTTTGGTTATGTAAACACTGTAACCATAGAAATCAAATTATGGTATCCAGCACCTACATCTGGTAAAGAAAAACATGAAAACACAAATGTATCATTTTCTATATCATTAAAATGTTATTCAACAAAAATGTTATTCAAGTGGAAACACATTTTTTTGCCAAGTTTTATTCTCAAAGGAATCCCACTACGATTTTAAAAGATCAAAATGATCATAAACTAAGAACTCATATCAAGCCTATCTGATTCAGAATGGTAAATGCTTGGAAAGGAATACATCCCAGGATTCACAGTATTTGTTGATTAACAAAACAGAATCACACGTTCCTTGTTTGGATGGCTGTCAGTCACACTTTAATGTCTGAGAGAAAAGAGCAATAATCATTATGGAGAATGGACTGCTTCTCTTTTACGTCAGGGCTAGCTGAGTAACAGTAGGAATTCTAATAAAATTAACAATCATTTATTAACTTATGAATTACACCATAAAGAAGCTTCAATATTACCAGAGTCGTTGGGTGGACAGGCCCATTTCCATGACGCTAAAGAAAATAGTAGTCGGTGTGTCTATTTGTTACATTCATGTAGTCTTTGATGTTTGATATTGTTGGGTTCTTTTTGGGGATGTTGGTTAATATATGTTTGTAGTGTCAATGCCTGTAGTTGATGTAGGGTGTATGGCTCGTGCACCCAAAATCTGTTTAAGTGCAATAACTGTTTTAATTAATATTACCTCCATTTGTCAGCATTGCCTCCCTCTCTAGACGTTCCTGCGCTTGACTGGAACAGCAGAACTAACATCAGCACTTCACAGTTGTTTCAACTGCATTCACTGGTGTCTTAAAAATTACAATAAAATACTGACAATACTTTTTTAATAACATTACCAAGTCTGCTGCTAGCCATCTTTTATCAACTGGAAAAGATATATTATCGTTCTTTAATTAGATACAGATATAAGTATTGAGTGTTAAATAGGCTCCTATAGCGCGTGAAGTAGGTCTGCTGAGGGTGCTGCAGAACCCTGATTAAATAATCATACAAATTGTGACTTGGCCTTTATTTATGAGGCATTTCTATTTATTTCTTGAAGAATCATGGGTATGTATAATGAATTTATAGTCACAATGCATGTAGCAACGACAGATTTCCCCTTTAATTGTGAAGTGCTTTACAACGCTGATATTCTGCATGATCGTTACAGATTGAATCGAGCTCTTAGAAAGGTGTCCAATAGATTTCTTTACCTCAGTACAAATCACATGGTAAACGTGATAACATATGATCTTAGTTCTTACATCAACCATGAACAATGAGTTGTTTACAAGCACACTAATAATTCGATATTAACTGATTATGGCAGAAGGCCAAGTATGGCATTAGTCTGTAAAACCTTTACTCTGCTTACTTAATCGCGTAAAATCATAATCGAGTAAGCATTACGCTGATTAAAACACTGTTTTTTTCTGAAGCATATTTCGAATTATTAGGACATGTAGAGCTTAATCAGCGTTCCAGCTGTGTATTTGATCTGCATAGTGCAGAACCGGGTAGCCAACACCCCTTTATTATGCACGAGTGAGTGAATGTTCCCTGAGACTGTGGTCTTGGGAGAGCAGTTTAGTGATATTCGTCAGTTTTAAGATAAAAGTATCTGGATTGGCCATAAACGGAGTTCCTAGATAAGTAAGGCCTGTTCATGTGTGTTTTTGACCTACGATTTACCAACACACCGGCACGCATGCACAACTTACCGGGTACCGTGGGATTTATTTTGTGGGATTTTTCAATTGGTTTAAATTGGGTGTGCAGAATGATGGAAATGTTTGTAAAGGGTTTCGGAAGGACAGGGAAAGAAAAGGGCTATGAAATATTTATTTGGTGTAAATGCCCTGTTCCTGACTTTCTGGTGAGGCCTGATACTCTCATTAGAAATGATCGAAACAGGTGGGATTTAATTATAAAATGAATAAGAAACACAGTCTTACATTACTTAATGAGATACTATTATTTCCTTATGGAGTTGTACCGATCTAGTTGATTGGTTATTAATGTAAATAATTTTTGAGTTAACATGAGCGTTGTTGCGTTTTTTGAATCAGATGTGAAATGTGTTCACAAGGGGAAATTTACCAGTTCTCCTGGGGCTCTGGTCTTTGGTAAATACACAAATGTTATTTGTTCAGTCTGCATATAGAAAGGGGTATATGTTATAAGGGTTGACAGGTTATCAAATGGGATTGTAATATTGTATTACTGATTTCATTTTGTTTTTGTTTCAATACAAATTTCCCAGTTGGGTTGCTGGATTGTTGGGATACCATGGGTTTGGTGCTAACTTCCTGATCTGGTAACTTCTTCGCGAGAGGATCGCCAGTAAAATAAGGAGTATGAACTAAATTTTGAAATGTTTTCAACAGTAAGAGTATTTTGTTTATGGCTCTTTGGACATTGTCGTAGAGATAGGTTATTAAGAAAATTGGGAATGTAATAATTCTGCTCTCCTAGTCAATGCTTGTCTGGTTTCTGAATCAGAAACGATGAACAAACTTTTGTTCTGTTCTGGTCCTCTCTTGTGGTTATAATGGAAGGTGGATGCAGATTTGTGTCTTAAATACATGATAGGAATAATTTGACCACAAACAGTGTGTGTGAACTCAAACTCCTTAACGGCTGAAGCAAGAGCGACAAGAAGTTAATGTGTAGTAACACACTCTATCTGAGTCCGAGCCGTTAACTGGTACAGGGAGGAAAGGACTGCGCATGAGTCCTGAGAGTCTTTGCATGTGGATGAAGCATCGGAGAATAACATTCAAACTTCTCTCAAGCTCCTGGTGTACAGGTGGGAGACTGGAACTAAAAAATGGTGGTAGCCGGCTCAGGTGAGAGACTCGTATGTGGGAAAACAGATGAGCTTTATATTGAAATTGGGGCATTACCAAGGGCCATCAAATGTGGACAGCATGAGTCACAAATGTGTCGTTGGGAATGAGGAAGTTGCCAGAGGAAGGGGGGGAGGGGTGATATTCAAGGAGGTTACAACACTGCGAATGATTTAGACTAAGAATGCTTGGATCGCGTATTTCATTACCATGCCACTCGAGACAGGAACACAGGGACAAAGGGGGGTTGTAATGAGAAGTGTTATTCACGGAATTAACATAGGTCCGTTTATAAATGTACATTCTAACCGTGGATGATGTGTGGCTAGTTGAGAAGCTCGATTTGGAGGATAGACTCAAAGTAAAAGCACTAAAGACTGTCATTCTGATGTTGGGTTGGATTCTTTTAAAATGTTTTAGCTATTGTTCGGCTACACGAGAGAGTGCTCTCAAACTGTGAGGGGTGGGTGACTGCAAATGTATTAGGCTAGGGAGGCTGTACTTAAACCTTCTCTTTAAGTGTCTCCAATAGGGGAGGTTGCTAGAAAGAATCACTGGATGATAGGCTTGGGTCAATATTTAATTTAATTATATATATTTTTTTTACATGTCATAGAATTTTCTATGTTAACTGCTCCGTAATATAGATTGCTCGATGATGGTAGCAATTAATTGCATAACGGTTCATAGTCTGTGTCTTGCGTTAACACCAAGGATGAAATGAAGGAGAGGGCATGGAGACGCAGCATGACATGAGATGCGTAGGATGGGCGGTTCTGTTGACCAGTTGTAGTAGCATCAAAGGGTGGTGTGAATATTAAACATGTTTTTCTCTTTTCTGTTTAGTCAATATGTTTTTAGGTTTCGTGGAAACGAGTGATCATTGTCCAGGAGGGACTGATGTTATAACTTATAGTATGTTTATAATTTAGAAGTGCATTAGGAGTAGTGACCATGGTGCATTAGAGTAGGTGATGGAACGATTACGTGCAAATGTATCTGTAGAGGAGGCGAGGTTACACCATGAGGTCTGCGTTTGAGCAGAAGTTTAACATAAGGCTGTTAGTGGGATTCGAATGTGACTGAGGTGAAGATCTGTGGGGGCTTTATAAATTGAGGTCGGGTGATAGTGGTTAGCATCCCCAGAGATACTATGTATATTGCTACAGGAGATAGCTGCGTAGGAGAGGGAGGACAGCTTAACTGCACATGTACGGGACTATTACCATACCAGATCATGGTGAACAGTATACCATATAACACCCCCAAAAAGAGATTAGTGTTGGAATTTCAGACACTTTCGGGAACCTTGTGGCCCTTTCCTCAGAGTTTTGTTTAGGTTGGATATTCTTCCAACGTCATTGATTCTTTCCCTTTTAACAGCCAACAGACAGCGAACAATGAAGATTCCTGCAGTAGTTATTCTACGGAGTCGCGTATATGGACAATAACTGAAGGAGGCGATAGTAAAGCATGGAATTGCTACGGCGCAAATTGGGGATTTGAGGTGTGCGTCATGGCAGTGGTTAGTAGTGAAGGAGGGGTTCCTTAGTAGCATTGTGGGGAGTCTATGTTGTAAGGAACATGACCCATGCGTTGCAGTGTGCAATATTCCGGTGAAAGGTGGGTCACATGAGGAGCAGGAGATGAAACGAGAGCACGGGCTGAATTTCTGGAGATTGAGTCAAGATACAGCTAGGAGGGGGGTGTTGGGACAGCGTTTGGTCCTGGTTACACACAGTATCTTACAGACTGCAGCGATAAAAGATGGTCATGTTTCCTCGGTGGGTTCACCCTTCTCAACGTGAAGTGAGGTCCAGCTGCATCTGGGTGAGCTTGAAGATGCAGATGACGAGGAAGCGGAGCTAAAGAGAGAGAGAGAAGGTAGATTCCACTATGACATGCAGATGGGTTGGGTCTTGGAGCTACTTTACACATAGTTTGGTTGGGTTAGTTTTTGCTTAATGCATCAGATGAAGGATAGATGTTGGGCGTAATTGTACTCTGGACAAGCTTCTTGGAGGCATTGATGTGAAAGCATATACAGTGCTCGGGTTTACTCAAGAGGATGTAAGCGTTGATTAGGGATACGCATTTGCCTATCAGGTGACGTGCCTATCAGGTGGCCAATGGAGGAGGAAGGAGATGCGGGAACAAATTGAAAATGCCATGGCTTGGGAACACGCTCTGGATCTGTGGTCTGACGGGGAAGGAGGGTGTCTCAGTCCAGAGGCGCCCTCAGTCCAGAGGCGGCCCTCAGTCCAGTGCTGCCCTCTACTTTAGGGTTCTCCAATCCGGGGTCGGTGCGAGGGTCGCACTCCTAAGGTGCACATAAGTTGGGACCGGACTGATGGTGGAGTGGTCCCGCTCCAGAGCCGCCACCGGCGGTAAATGCCTCACCCAGACCTCTATAGGTTCAGGTTTTGCGGCGGAATCCGCACTTTGGGGGGGGGGGGGGGCCTGAGGAGCCAGCGGTTCTCCACAGAGAGTTCAGGGTCCCCTGGATTCACCTGGACCCAACAGAGGAAGCGAGACACTAAGAGTTATTTCTCTGTCCCTAGTTTTCTGTCTGTCTAGTTTTTCTGTCTATCTGTCTGGTTTTCTGTCTGTCTGTCTAGTTTTTCTGTCTGGTTTTCTGTTGTCCTGGTCTATTTTTTCTGTTTGTCCTGTCTGGTTTCTGTCTGTCTGTCTGTCTGTCTGTCTCTTGTTTTTGTTTTTTCTTCTATCTACTGAATCGAATCTCCCTCTCTCTCTCTCTCTTCTTTCTCTTCATGGTGATATGCTGGTGAAATGGTACATGACACACCTTACTTCTAAACTGGACTGATTCGCAACTGAATACAAGGTGCGTGTCTCCATCTTCAAAGACAAGTTTCGAAGTTGACGCCTGGACATCACAGTCAACAGGTAACTAAGGATATGTAGCTAATGCAACCATTCCTCAAGGACTTACTGGCAGACTATAATTACAAAGTCCATTAACTTTGTAATTGCACTTTGAAGTTTGAGCATAACAGGCAATGTAGTTGTTATAGCTGAGTATGTATGGTGATACTATAGGTACGTTTAGGTGAATAAAGACTGTGGGGTTTTACATTTTTTTTAACCTGACCTTTAGAATACTCAATGTTTGTTTTCATTTGCAAAATTGCTTTAATCACTTATGCATAAATCATTGTGTACATGTAGCATAAACAGGACAGACAGAGGAGTTTACTGTAGTTTATCCAGAACCGGTTTTGTCAAGGAAGTAAGAACACTGAGAAATAACAAGCATGCTGTTTGACCCATGAACCTAGGTGTACTTCCATATTTCTCGGTGTACTTCACATACTTTCTAGTGTTTCAATACTTTCTAGGTGTACTTTACATACT